>NC_053491.1:380094874-380394874 GCF_905171775.1 Rana temporaria | reverse complement strand
CTGAGAACCATTCACTTCAATCATTTTCCATTAAGATTAAAAGTGCGAAACAAACAGTAAATTATCTCCTTTCAGTTAGAAATGGCAGAGAGGCAGGGCAATATTATAATCATGATGGACTTTAACTATACTGATATTGATTTGGCAGATGGAACTACACACTCAATGAAGGTTCGTCATTTCTTGAAAGTAACACAGGACAATTTCATGAGTCAAATAGTGGAAGCCCCAACTGGAAATAATGTTCTACTGGACACACAAATTTCAAATAACACAGTGCTGATGTAGATGTGGAAGTAAGGAATAATTTAGTTAACACTGAGTAATTTTGTTTTTCCATTAATTATAGTAAAGGGAGACACGAGGGAAGGATGAGAAAACTTAGGCCCAGATTCTGAAAGGACTTACGACGGCGCAGCGCCATGTACGCCGTCGTAAGTCCTAATCTGGGCCGTCGTATCTATGCGACTGATTCTTAGAATCAGTTACACATAGATATCCATTCGATCCGACAGGCTTAAGTCTCTTACACCGTCGGATCGTAACTGCAATTTTTTTTCCCCGCTAGGTGGCGCTTCCATCGATTTCCACGTCGAGTATGCAAATTAGCTAGATACGCGAATTCCCGAACGTACGCGCGGCCGACGCAGTAAAGTTACGACTTTTACGTTAGGCTTTTCCCGGCGTAAAGTTGCCCCTGCTATATGAGGCGCAGCCAATGTTAAGTATGGCCATCGTTCCCGCATCGAAAATTTATAAAATTACGTCGTTTGCGTAAGTCATCCGTGAATGGTGCTGGACGTAATTTATGTCCACGTCAAAACCAATGACGTCCTTGCGACGTCATTTAGAGCAATGCACGCTGGGATATTTTAGGGACGGCGCATGTGCAGTTCGTTCGGCGCTTCATTTAAATGAAACGCCCCCTACCCGCCGAATTTGAATTCCGCCAGGTGATTTACGCTACGCCGCCGCAACTTTACAGGCAAGTGCTTTGTGAATAAAGCACTTGCCTGAAAAACTTGCGGCGGCGTAACGTAAATGAGATACGTTACGCCCGCACATTTTTGCGCCCATCTACGAGAATCTGCCCCAAAATTTCTAAAAAGCCAACTTTACAAAGCTGTGCTCCGTACTACATGATACGAAGTGGGATCATTCTTGCAACAAAAAAAATCTGAAATAAAGTGGGAGTGCTTTAAGGACGTATTAAACAATGACATTTGTCAGTGCATTCCACTTTGCAACAAGTACAAAAGAACAAAAGTTAAACCTGGGTGGCTGAACACTAATGTAAAAAGGCATATTAATGAGAAAAAAATTGTACTTTAAAAAATATAAGACAAAAGGGTCACCATTAGCATTGTAAAACTACAATCAGGGCAACTAAAATAGATTAAGAGAGACACATTCCTTAGGAGTGTCAAAAAAATCCCAGATACCTGTATATTCTCAAATATTTTAATAATAGAAAGGCGAGGTCAGAACATATTGGCCCAATAAAATATGATCAGGGGAAGTTGATTACAAGTGATGGAGGGAGGTTAACTGTATTAAATACATTCTTCTCCTCAATTTATTTTGAATGAAAAGGAGGGGTATAATAAACAAGACAGTAATGCTAATAACATTATATTAAATGCATCCTCTGTGGCTGGCAGAAACCAGTATTCAAACAAAGACTAGAAAACGTATGCTGGCCATACACTATATGAAACATCGGCCAAACCCTTTTTCGAAAAATTAACATTCGGCCGCGAGAGCGAACGATAGTGCCATTATGTAATGACCGATAAATCTTTCAGTGGACATAAATAAAAAAAAAAATGTATTCCTTTTTTTTTACATATACCTAGTACAAACAGTTTGGATGGAAAACACATTAACCTTTCAATTTATCCCTCATTCAGCAGAAAATTTTCAAACTTGTCCTTCGTTTTTTGGCTCAAAAACGCCCAAACGATTATCGATTTTGTGCCCATTAACTGGCCGAAAAACGAATGAGCTGTCTAAATGACCAAATTTCAGCCGATTTTTCGTATAGTGTATGACCAGCATTAGAGTGGTTGTAAACTGCTGACAAGCAATATGAACAAAGCATATCCCTCTATAGTGTATACTCGTCTCAGTCCAGAGCACTAATTGTAATTTCTGTCTGCTGCGTTGTTACTCTCCTATCTACATCATGTCTGACAAGGTTTCCTTAAACAGGTGACACAAGAGGCAGTTTCAGCACACAGCCTGTGATTGACAGCCTCAGCTCTGTTCCTGTGTGCCATGGAAAGGGGGCAGTGTCCCATTCCTCCAATAAGCTCTCATTGTGCTCTGCAGAGTGTTACTTCAGCTCCCTGCCCCCTGCTTTCTGAGGCTCAGACGTGCTGTGTAAATGCTGTACAGAAGAAATATCTGCAGATATATAGGTGCAACTTATGTAGGAGGATTTGTTTAATATATGTAAGGGATTACAGCCATTTTAATGTGAATAAATCACCAGGGCCAGATGGCTTTCACCTGAGAATTCTCAAAGAACAAGTTATAGCCAGACCATCATTCCCATCATTTTAAGGACAGCTTACAGACCGGAATAATACCAACAAATTGGTTAAAAGTAAATATGGTACCAATATTCAAAAAAAGGCCAAGACACATACCTGGAAACAGGCCTAACTTCAGTAGCATGTAAACGGTTTGAAGGAATGATAAGGTACCATATCCAAGAATTTGCTGATGAAAATAGTATCATTCATCAATAGTTTTTACTTTCCAGACTAACCTTTTGACATTCTATGAGGTGAGCTGTAATTTGGGTAGAGCAATGCTTGTGGACATAGTGGGGCAGATCCTCGTACAGCGGCGCATTTATGCGCCGGGTGTAGCGTATTTAAGATACACTACGCCGCCGTAACTTACTTTTTTTTCAAATCCTGAAAGAATCCGCGCCGTAAGTTACGGCGGCGTAGTGTATCTTTGCCGGCGTAATGGCGCCTAATTCAAATAGATGTAATGGGGGTGTGTTTTATGTAAATACGTCGTGACCCGACGTAAACAACATTTTTTTTTAACTGCGCATGCGCCGTCCGTGGGGGTATCCCAGTGCGCATGCTCAAAATTTAACCGGAACCAGCCAATGCCTACGACGGTGACGTCATTCTAAGCAAATTCCTATTCGCGAACGACTTACGCAAACGACGCAAAAAATTTAAAATTGTACGCGGGAACGACGGCCATACTTAACATTGAGTACGCCTCATAATAGCAGCTTTAACTATACGCCGGAAAAAGCCGAATGCAAACAACGTAAAAAAATGCGCCGGCCGGACGTACGTTCGTGGATCGCCGTAAATAGCTAATTTGCATACTCTACACGGATTTAGACGGAAACGCCACCTAGCGGCCGCCGAAAAATTGCATCTAAGATCCGACGGCGTACTAAGACGTACGCCTGTCGGGTCGATCCCAGATGCCGTCGTATCTTGTTTAGTGGATACAAAACAAAGATACGACGCGGGAAATTTAAAATTACACCGGCGTATCAATAGATACGCCGGCTTAATCCTTTTGTGGATCTGCCCCAGTGTATCTAGATTTTGCTAAGGCATTTGATATGGTACACCGACCTAGTTTTTTCTTTTCTCTAATGGCCCGTACACACGATCCGACATCGTCCGATGAAGGATCATACGATTTTCGGATCGTGTGTACACTACTTTCGAGAGCCAATCACGACAGTTCATCCAATATTATTCGATCGGACATGCACGAAAATTTTCCTCGTACGATGTCAGATCGTACGATTTTCGTTTAGTCAGTACAGTTGTCGTCCGAAAATACAATACAAATACATTACAACACATGACATCACTTCCGATTATTTTTTTCAGTCGTACGAGAATTTTCGTGACTTTAATAACCTATTTCATTTTACTTGCGACTATTAAGCGAAAAAAGTCGTACGATCCGTCGTACGATATTCGGATCGTGTGTACGGGCCATTAGTCTATGAACGCCCATGGTTCAGAGGAGGGTTGCAAGACCTGTGATTTTATCTTATGATTGGACTACATTACCCCATAACAAAAACACCAGAGCGCAGGAGAATTTTTGTATTGCAGTTGCGACGTGGCCCCATTCCAAACACAACAAAGTGTACCATTTTTGCCATGGCAGCCATGGAATGTGAACACCCCCATCCAGCTGTTAAATCAGATTTGAATTGGACAGTAGGCATGCTAGGCATCTAGTTAGCAACTATCCCACTTTGGAGAACTTCAGCCAGTCCTTTCATTTATTTGATATAACATTCATTTTTAGCACCCTGCCTTTCTAAGGCACATTTTTTGGTACAATCTTCAGTTTACCATTGGATTAGTAGAAAGAAAATTGAGAACAGCATTAGTAAATTGCGTTTGAGAAGAATATGCACCCTGACTGCCCTGAAGTTTTTCCTGTTCCAGACCATCCACTGTTTTAAAAGTCTTAATGGCCCTCTAAGAAGTTTTAATGTTGCTGCGACCTGCCTCTCCTTGTTAAATAATAAAGAGCACAATCAATAACGCTGCAAGACATTAATAAGCTGTGGTTTTCTGTGCTCCAAAACACAAATCCCCACTCTCTGCATTAATCGTCATGCCAGGCCGAATCACTTGGGTGCCACTCGCCTCCACTGCTAGAAAAATCATTGCATTAGGATTCCAGATATAGAATGTACACATAAAGCACACAAACGTCAGCTGGGCTCCTATGGCTGTTTATGGCAGGTGGGCATAGAGAAAACGTTATTTCACAGACGCCAAATTAAAGGATATATTGTGTTGCAGGATACATTACTGTAAGGTTTGTTTTAAAACCTCCCAATCTACATTGGCACACAGGTCATCTATTAGGCTGGGTTCACACTGGTGCGACAAACGCTCCGTCATTGGGAGCTTATGTCGCACGACGTGTGAAAATCAATGTTTCCCTATTGGAGCCGTCTTAACTGGTCCGACACAAGTCGGTCCGACTTTGAAAATGCTCCCTGTACTACTTTGGTCCGACTTTGATCCTACTTCAGCCCATTGAATACCATTGAAGTCGAATCAAAATCAGAACGCTGTCTTGCATGCTCCGACTTTGGCATGCGACTTGTGCTCTGCTGATCTTGAGGGGGAACTCCACGACAAATTTTAAATAAAAAAACGGCATGGGTTCCCCCTCCAAGAGCATACCAAGCCCTTCGGTCTGGTATGGATTTTAAGGGGAAACCCCCTACGCCGGTTCCAAACCAGACTCTTATCCAAGCACGCAGCCTGACCGGTCAGGAAAGGGGATGGGGACGAGTGAGCACCCTCCTCTCCTGAACCGTACCAAACCGCATGCCCTCAACATGGGGGGGTGGGCGCTTTGGGGCAGGGGGGCACTCTGCAGCTCCTTACCCCAAAGCACCCTGTCCCCATGTTGATGAGAACAAGGGCCTCTTCCCGACAACCCTGGCCATTGGTTGTCGAGGTCTTATCGGAATCCGGGAGCCCCCATTAATAGATCCCGGCCCCCCACCCTATGTGAATGAGTATGTGGGTACATCGTACCCCTACCCATTCACCTAGGGAAAAAAGGTGTCAATGAAAAAAAAACACACTAGACCGTCATTTATTAGGTAGCTCCAGGGGTCTTCTTCTGATTTTGGTGGTCTCTTCCGACTCTCCGGTCTCTTCTCCCGCTCTCCGGTGCCTTCTCCCGCTCTCCAGTGCCTTCTGCCGGGCTTCTCTGCTAGCTTCCTGCTCTTTTACTAGCACTGGCCCGGTCTTTTCCGTCGTCTTATTCCCTCTTCTCTTCTTCCGATGTTGACACAACGCTCTCTCCCGCTGTAATGTCGTGTGCGCGGTGCGCAACGATTTTTATAGGCCGCCCCCTATGATGACACCGCCCGGGGCATGATGGGACTGCGATGTCAGGGGGGCGGGGTCACCAGGTGACATCACCCGGTGACCACGCCCCATGCCTATATGAATCGGGAATTCTATTTTTTTATGAACTTAAGCTAAAACCTGTAAATTTTGTTTCTTTTTAGAAAACAGGGAATGTTGCAGGTGGCAGATTCTAAACTACAGTACAGGTGAAGCCCCTAATTAATGAACAGGTAATAGCCTGCCCCATTATGTTTAGCTGGTTAGTGGGCATGAAGGAGGAGGGATAGAGTGGGTTGTCATTTACCACTGTGTAAACACACCTGTGTGACTCCATAGTCAGATGTGCTGCTCAGATGTAATCAAAGAGGAAATGCTCAGCACAGAAACTCACTGAAGACTGAGCATGTGCAGAGCTGCCAACAGCTGCTCTGCAGAATCCTAAGCAGCAGTGGGGACATGGGCAGGAGGGAGGAACAGTGAACAGTAGGATCAACCAGTTTTTTTGCAGAACACTAAAAACCAATACTATATTGACTGAGTGAGTATGAACAGCATGTAATACACTATTTAGTGATATTTGTTATGATGTGGGTTTTATGATATTTTAAGCACTTAAGGACCGCCTAACGACGATATTCGTCGGCAGAATGGCACGGCTGGGCACAGGCACGTACCTGTACTTCACCTTTAAGAGCCCAGCCCTGGGTCGCGTGTGCGCCGGCGGCGCTCTCGTGACCCGGTCTGAAGCTCCGTGACTGCGCCCGCGGGACCCACGGACCCAATCGCCGCCGGTGTCCCGCGATCGGGTCACAGGAGCTGAAGAGCGGGGAGAGGTGAGTGTAAACACACCTTCCCCGTTCTTTTCTCTGGCAGTGTCACTGATCGTCTGTTCCCTGTTATAGGGAACGACGATCAGTGATGTCACACCTACAGCCACGCCCCCTACAGTAAGAATCACTCCCTTAGGGCTTACTTAACCCCTTAGCGCCCCCTAGTGGTTAACCCCTTCACTGCCATTGTCATTTTCGCCTAGAGGCGATTCAGTTCGCATGTGTAGCGCTATACAAGTCATTCATTCATTCATTTTCACAGTAATCAGAGCATTTTTATAGCACTTGTTGCTGTGAAAATGACAATGGTCCCAAAAATGGGTCAAAAGTGTCTGCCATAAGGTCGCAGTACCGATAAAAATCACTGATCGCCGCCATTACTAGTAAAAAAATATATATTAATAAAAATGCCATAAACTATCCCCTATTTTGTAAACGCTATAACTTTTGCGCAAACCCATCAATAAACGCTTATTGCGATTATTTTTACCAAAAATATGTAGAAGAATACGTATCGGCCTAAACTGAGGAAAAAAAATATTTTTTAACCACTTCCATACTGGGCACTTAAACACCCTCCTGACCAGACCAATTTTCAGCTTTCGGCGCTCTTACACTTTGAATGACAATTACTCAGTCATGCAACACTGTACCCAAATTATTTTTTTGGCCTTTTTTCCCCACAAATAGAGCTTTCTTTTGGTGGTATTTGATCACCTCTGCGTTTTTTATTTTTTGCGCTATTAATGAAAAAAGACCGAAAATTTGGAAAAAAAAAGATTTTTTCTTAGTTTCTGTGATAACATTTTGCAAATTATTAATTTTTCTTCATAAATTTTGGCCCCAATTTATACTGCTACATGTCTTTGATAAAAATAACCCAAAGTTTTTGGAAATCATTTGGTCTGTGTGAAAGTTTTAGAGTCTACAAGCTATAGTGCAAATCATAAAAAATGATCACATCTGATCACACCTGATGTACTGAAGGCCTATCTCATTTCTTGAGACCCTAACAAGCCAGGAATGCCCACAGATGGCACTGATGAGGTGGCACAGATGGCACTGATGAGGTGGCACAGATGGCACTGAGGCAGCACAGATGGCACTGAGGCGGCACAGATGGCACTGAGATGGGTACTGATGTGCACCGATGAGGCCTGTGTACTGGTGGACACAGGTAGGCACTGATGAGGCAGCACAGATGGCACTAATGAGGCGACACAGATGGAACTAATGAGGCGGCACAGATGGCACTAATGAGGTGGCACAGATGGCACTGAGATGGGTACTGATGAGATGGGTACTGATGTGCACTGATTGACTGTGGCACAGGTGGGCACTGATGAGGTGGCACAAGTGGGCACTGATGAGGTGGCACAGGTGGGCACTGATGAGGTGGCACAGGTGGGCACTGATTGCAGATGTGCACTGAGGTGGCAGATGGGCACTGGGCACAGGTGGTACTGGTGGCACAGGTGGGCATGGTGGTACTGGTGGGCACGGTGGTACTGGTGGGCACGGTGGTACTGGTGGGCACAGGTGGACAGGGTGGTACTGGTGGGCACAGGTGGTAACACAGTGGTACTGGTGGGCACACGGTGGTACTGGTGGGCACACGGTGGTATTGGGGAGCACACAGTGGTACTTGGGTGCACTGTGGGGGGCACTGTGGCAGGCAGTGTGGGGGGCACTGTAGTACTGGGGGGTACTGTGTGGGGTACTGTGGGGGGCACTGTGTGGGGCACTATAGTACTGTGGGGGGCACAGGTGGTGGCACTGGTTAGTCTTTTTTTTTTTTTTTTCTTCAGCGCTGGTTACTTTGATTTCTCTCCCCTCCTCACACGTGCTGTCTGTGTGAGGAGGGAGAGCCGGCAATGAGAGATGATCTCATATGTTTACATATGAGATCATCTCTCATTGGCCCCACAGATCGCGCTGTAAATAGCCGCTGCGATTGGCTATTTACCGCGATCTGTGTTTGGCTGTGTCCAGGGGACACGGCCAGCACAGGAGTTCCCCGCTGCGCGCTCGGGAGCGCGCGCGGGGAACGAGCAAAGGGGCGGCCGTAAAAAGACGGCCTGTTAGAGATTGGGAGCCGCACTGCGGCCGTACAAAGTCGTACGGCCGTCAGCTAGTGGTTAAAAACATTTTAGGGGATATTTATTACAGCAAAAAGTAAAAAATATTGAATTTTTTTCTAAATTGTCACTCTATTTTTGTTTATAGCGCAAAAAATAAAAACCGCAGAGGTGATCAAATACCACCAAAAGAAAGCTGTATTTGTGGGAAAAAAAGGATGCCAATTTTGTTTGGGAGTCACGTTGCACGTCCGCGCAATTTTCAGTTAAAGCGACGCAGTGCCGAATCGCAAGGTCAAGGTCCTTAACCTGCATAATGGTCTGGGTCTTACGTGGTTAAAGGCAACCTTCTGAATGGGATAGAGAGAGCAAAAAAAATAAAAATAATTTGAACAAACTGAAGGAAACGTGTGCATAAATCTGAATTTCAGCTCCTGTGTGTAGAACTTTTCAGCGTGTTATTGTTAAGCCAAAATGGGCCGAAAATGAGGTGTATGCTTGGTGCAGTGGGACCTTTACTTGCTCGGCTACTGCTTGAGCAGCCATTAAACAGCATCATGAAATGTATGCAGATCTTATGAATTGGTCTCTCATTGCAAAGCAAGGAGAATAGGAAAGACAATACTAATTCTTTGTATTCGTTATGTCAGTGGCTTTTTGTTTTAACGTTAAACTCCTTCCAAAGGTACCCATTGGGGAGATTTCCTCTTTTTGTGTGATCAACTGAGTAGGAAGTAAGGGTTAATATTTAATTTGTTGTTTTATACAAAGTATGTCAGTTACACTGGAGTTTTTAATACCATGCTATAAAGAGATGAACAAGCGCCAGTTATATTTGCATTAAAATTAGGCCTTAAAATAAAATCGGTGAACTCCGCTGTATTGTTTGATGCCTGTGATTTATTGTTGGATTGGGAGAAGTGATTAGTCCAAACATATACGATAAAGTAGAGAATCATTGCACCATTTAATGTGTTTGTGATAGCTCAATGGGTGTGTCCAGCAGCATTCTTCATCTCATGTATTCCCAATTACTGTCATGTGAGAGGGAATAATACTCTATTCAATAGAATCTGGGACATAACAATGTGGGAAGAGACACCAAATTTATGAGAGGGAAACCTTTCAATATAAAGTATGTAATCTAGTACACGCCCCTGCCACGTCCCGAGTTATTTGGCCGAGGAGGAAGTAATACACCATGAATGATTGGTAAAATAAACATAAGTGCTTTTTTCGACAATACTTTGTCTCTATACTGAATTCTTAAAATCAGAAATGCAATAGTTTGAAGTTTGAATGAAAAGAATAGTGTAGTATGGCACTTTTGGTTGCCATATACAGGGCTTTTTTTTTCAGTGGGAACACAGGGGAACGCAGTTCCGACACCTACTGAATGTACTGAGTGTAGCACCCTCTAGTTAGGAAGGTGCTAGAGTGAGGATTTTTTTCTAGCAGAGTAGGAAAATTTAGGCAGGCCTAACACGTGACTAGGCCTGTTTGTTTTCATTCCTGGCTGGGAGTGGCTCAGGGCAGGGCAGGGCTAGGTGACTCACAGGTAGCATCACTGTCACCTCCCTCTTCTTTATAGAAGGTGCTAGAAAGAAACAAGGAGAGGAGGGGTGGAACTGCCTGTGGTATCTTGGATCGGCAGGGGGCAGGCCTCCTTGAAATACCCAGGGTCAAAACAGCTGGGGAGGAGTTGTAGGGTGGAAGAGCTGGGGTGAGGGAGTGTGGAGGGTTTGGGGCCCATGTGGACCTCCCAGTCTGGGGGGTGACCTTGGGCCAGGGCTCAGGTGCATCCAGGAGGAGAGAAGAGATCCTGGAAGAGAGGCACATGAGAGAGCAAGTGAAGGACAGTGGGAGAGAACACTGCTAAGAGACTCCAGGGAGGACAACTGGTCGCAGCCTGGGGGGCTGGTGAGTGGAGCACAGTCGGGAGGATTGGGTATTCACACCTGAGAGAACTCGGAAATATTCTGTTTTTCTTCAGCTGATGACCACCCGATCGATGAGCCTGTTTTATTTTAGATCATGTGTCCCCTTTTTAAAGCCTGAATAAATGTGTTTTATCCTATTACGCTAGTACACACAACCATTATTCATGTCATTAAAAAAAACTATGGACCAGATTCTAAAAAAAGCGCCTATCTTTAGGCGGGCGTAGCGTATCTCAGATACACTACGCCGCCGTAACTTAGAGCGGCAGGTCCCGTATTCAGAAACATCTTCCGCTCTAAGTTACGGCGGCGTAGTGTATCTGATACGGAGTAAGCCCGCCTAATTCAAACTAGGCTGGTAGGGGGCATGTTGTATGTAAATGTTTTGTGACCCCACGTAAATGACTCTTTATTGAACGGCGCATGCTCAGTATCACGTCAAATTTTCTAATTAAATTACGCCCGCTCAATGCCTAGTCGACGTGAACGTAACTTTCGTCCAGCCCCATTCACGGACAACTTACGCAAACGACATAAAACGCGACGCTGTTCCGACGTTTCCGACGTCCATACCTAACATGACTTACCCCTGCTTTATGAGGGGTAACTTTACGCCGGCGTATGTCTTACGTAAACAACGTATCTTGATACGCCGGGCGCACGTACGTTCGTGAATCGGCGTATCTAGCTCATTAGCATATTCAACGCAGAAATCTACGGAAGCGCCACCTAGCGGCCAGCGTAAATATGCACCCTAAGATACGACTGTGTAAGAGACTTACGTTGCTCGTATCTTAGCCGAATTTATGCGTAACTGATTCTAAGAATCAGCCGCATAGATACGACGGCTCTCATTCGGACTTACGATGGCGTACATAGCGCTACGCCGTCGTAAGTCCTTTGAGAATCTGGGCCTATGTTTTTCTTGACGTGATTTGTCGTGATTCCTCTCAAGCCTGCCTTGAGAGGAAGGCAGGCTTGAGAGGGAAAAAAAACTTGAGCAAAGCGCGGTGATGTAAAACACGTACAACGGCACTATAAAGGGGAAGTTCCATTCAATTGGCGCCACCCTTTGGGCTGGTTTTGCTAATTTCCCCATCTCATAACTTGCTTCTGAGCATGCATGTTTTTTCCCCCCTTGTTAAAGCGCACACACACGACCGTTTTTCAGGACGTTAAAAAGGACGACGTGAAAAACAACGCGAAATAGAGCAGCATCTAAATTTTTAATGGCCATTTTTCTCATTGAGAAAAATGCTCTGGAGCCCATACACGACCGTTTTTCTCGACCAATTTAAAAAATGAAAGTGGCTTCAAAGTTTGCAGGAGATCAGCATCACTGAGATGCAACAAAGGATTTAAAAAGTATTTTTTTATAGAAAAATAAATGCATTGCAATTGTTTATGATACACGGTACTTTTGTAAACCACATGCTATCAGATAGGGTTTATATCTGTTATAATAAGCTTTAGCCCTTGGAGCATGGCTTCTCTCTTGGCTGGCAGAACCTTCACCGGCAGCTGTATCCTTACACATTCTGCTTGGCATCCATATTGATGTACAGATTATGTTTTCAGAAAAAGAACAGACATAACTCTACTGTATTGTTCAGGTGCAAGCCCTTGGATATATGTGCATCTTCCCCCAAAATCCAGAGAAAATTAGGCAGTTATGAACGTGCAGCCGTGTGCTACGGAAGAAATCGCGCTGGCTTTTCCAAGTTTTGTATGTTCTGGGAAATCGAAGCGGAGAAAAACAAAATGCATCTTTCTGTAATCCTATCACACAATGCCTAAAGCTCAGCTGTCTTTTTATCAGAGAATCCTGAGGATTTAAATATAGAATACCTATAACTACTTTTATTTAAGTGATGAGTCACAGAATTGCGCATTTTGTACTGGGAATAAGGTATCTCTTGCAGAGAGATGTTAGACTGACCTTTAAGTGGGTTATAAAAGGGAAGGAATAAAAAAGAGCAATTATAGAATGTTTATTTATAATGCCGTAGGCACTGCTGTAGGGTTTTTTTTTTTTTTTTTATAGAAGTATCTGCTAAATACACACCATGTAATCATGCCAGTGAGGGGAGACTTTGGCAGAACTTTAAAGCCAGCTGTAAAAATTGGGCAAACTCATTTCAAAAGCAGTGGTATGGCGGCACTACAGTCATACCATTCCTTAGAAAAAAGCACTCCACATTTAAAAAGCACAGCTATGTACTTTACACCATTTACACAGGTTCTATAATCTGTAATCCATTAATGGGCCATGTATTTATGTAGCTTGAGCTGCCAGGTGCTGCAAGTAGGCAGCCCATGTAAGTGTATGGGGATGCTGCTGCTGCATAGACACATGCAATTATTGTGCTGAGGTTTATACGTGTCTGTGAGAGCCTTACATGTGGCACAGCATTCTAAGCATATTTTATGGGTACAAGAATGTTCGGGATTGGCTTTAAGAAAAGGTGGCAACCCTAATTGTGGTGTGCATAACTTAGCAGTGCATAACACAGAGCAGGCATCGATATCTGCTCTCCTTTATACGTGAGCCCCTGGCTAGACACCTGAATAGCACACCTGTATGAGCTTGTTGGACATCCAATTCGAAAACTATGTATAATAATATGGAATTTGACTTCCCTTCTCACATATGGAAATGCTTTCAACAAGATTTCGGAGTGTTTCTGTGAGAATTTGTGCCTATTTAGCCAAGAAGAACATTTGTGAGGTCAGTTACCAATTTTGGATTAGAATATCTGATTAAGGCTGGGTTCACACTACGGTTTTCCCGTCCGTCAGCCGCATACGATTTATATGGAAAACCGTATGCGGCTGAAACGGACGGGAACGTATGGAACCGCACACATGTGCGTTTTCCATTAACATTAATGTTAAAGGAAAACGTATGCGTTTGCCATACTGTTTTAAAAACGTGGTTGAACACGGTTTTGCGGACGTTTAAAAAACGTTTTGCCAGCAAATCGTACGCACCCGGATGCATCTGAGTGCATACGATTTGCAATGCATTCTCTATCTATACGTTTTCCCGTCCGGGCCCGTATGTTTTCAATACTGAAATCGTATGCGGCTGACGGACGGGAAAACCGTAGTGTGAACCCAGCCTTACTGTCTGTGTTCCCAATCATTTCAAAGTTGTTTAGCAGGATTGAGGTCAGGGGTCTGTGCACTCACATTCAAGCTGGCAGGAACAGAAAAGAGGCTTTCTCAGATTGTTGCCACAAAGTTGGAAGTACCGTATATACTCGAGTATAAGCCGAGGTACTTAATTTTACCACGAACTGGGAAAACTTTTTGACTCGAGTATAAGCCTAGGGTGAGAATGCAGCAGCTACTGTAAGCGGAAAAGAGGGTCAACAGTGCCCATTTGCAGCTTCACTGTGCCCATTGCAACCTCACTGTGCCCATTGCAACCTCACTGTGCCCAACCTCACTGTGCCTATTGCAGCCTCACTGTGCCCAATCTCACTGTGCCCATCCTCACTGTGCCCATTGCAGCCTCACTGTGCCCGAATGAGTATACCTGAAATTATTCACAGGCTGCGGTCGTCCATTCATTGTTTAAAAGTCGCAGTCTCCTCCTAGTCCCTTCCGTGGTAGGCGTTTCTCAGCAGACTGTGACAGGAAGTCAGGTAGATCTGTGGGTGTTGTCACAGACGGGACATACATTTCTGCCTTGTTTAGACAATACACCCATTGTTATTAGGCATCGGCTGCAACAGTAGCCAGAAAAGGCTAAAGGCCGTTGAAAAACTTCAGCTGTTCAGAATGAGGCAATTAAGGTCTCTATAAGTAGTCCAGAGGATTACCACTGAATTGCTGCATCATGCTGAGGCTTTGTAAGTAAGGAGAGCAGCGTACTGAAAGTCTTCTGAGAAGGTGAGGAGAGGATTGATTTTTCGGTGTGAAAGAAATCAAAAGACTTGTTTTTCTGCTGTATGACCAGCAGTGTCTGCCCAGTACTAGGCTGTGCCAGACCCCATAGATAGGTTCCTGTGTGGTGAAGATAGACGCCCCAAGTGGCCAGGGTTTATTTTATGTTTGATTTTGTTTATGCTGTTTGCACTTGTTTCCAGCAAGATGGAAGAATAAACCAAAATCTTTGTTTTCAACCGTCTTCGACTGCCTGTCTGTATAGATTCCGTGTGTAGTGAACCCATCCAAGGGGTCACACACCCCGCTACCGAGCTAACCCCTTACAAGACACAGTTCCCGCTATCACGGACGTTCTCTCATCCTCGGACTCAGTTTCCCAGCAGACACTGTGTTTAGTGTTCTGCCAATCACGGACTTCCTCTTGTCTGAGGATAAAAAGATGTCCGTGATTGGCGGAACACTGAACACAGTGTCTGCTGGGAAACTGAGTCTGAGAATGAGAGAATGTCCGTGATAGGCGGAACTGTGTCTGCTGAGAAACGCCTATCACGAAATGGACCAGGAGGAGACAGTGACTTTTAAACAATGGACGCCCGCAGCCTGTCAATAATTTCAGGTACACTGACTCGAGTATAAGCCGAGGGGGTTATTTTCATTTAAAAAAAGGGCTGAAAAACTTGGATAAACCTTGAGTATATAGTTTTCTAAAATGTATTATATTGGATTAGTATAATGTAATGTAATCTAATCAATAGTTTGGACTGACTGTAGATCTACGGTTGCCACCAGACAGTCTGGGTTTTGAATCATGTGTCTGGGTTTCAGAACGACTAAAACCTGGACACATTATTCATTGACACAGAGACATTATTCAGACTGTTTGAATCTGGCTCCCCAAGTAGCCGAGTACCACAACTGTCGAGTGCAGAGGCGTGCACATGTTGGTGTGCATACTCTAATCACCAGGGTTGCCAACTATTCGGAGGGCTTATTGCAGTTGTCTAATCTGGGTGTCTGTGACACTCTCTCACACTGCCCAGCACAGACCCCCCCCCCACACACTGCATGGACGGGAGAGGAGAGAGGGCTCGGATCTGCTCTTCCTTCTTTCGCCCCTACCCCTCTGTGTCTGGGTGGAACATTTTAAGCCCAGCAGCCAGCAGAGGTACATCATAGATGAAAGGTGCCAATGCCTGAGCCTCCATCCTCGGGTGAGTGAGTTCACCATCCACTGTCTGTGACTGTGTCCCCCCTTCCTCCTGCCTCTGAGCGAGTAAATTAAGATAAGGGGGACTCAGATGTAAGAGAAGCTCTGCAGACTCTGAGATAAGGGGGTCTTTGGGAACCCTGATTTATGGGGTAATGCTGGGAACTCTGATGTAAGCGGGGGCTTTGGTGAGCAGAAACTCCCTTACATCAGTCCACAGTGTTTTCCCTTAAGAAAGAAAAGCTTAAAGCCGCATACACACGACCGTTTTTCGGGATGTAAAAAATGTTTTTTTTTAATGTCATTAAAAACGATCGTGTGTGGGCTCCAGAGCATTTTTTACGACGTAAAAAATGGGTATTAAAAATTTAGAACATGCTCTAAATTTTCATTTTTAACGTTGTCGTTTTTAACGTCGTAAAAAATGGTTGTGTGTGGGCTTTAACGACGTGAAAAAACCGTGCATGCTCAGAAGCAAGTTATGAGATGGGAGCGCTCGTTCTGGTAAAACTAGCGTTCGTAATGGAGATAGCACATTCATCACGCTGTAACAGACTGAAAAGAGCGAATCGTCTTTTACTAACACGAAATCAGCTAAAGCAGCCCCAAGTGTGGCGCCATCCGAATGGAACTTCCCCTTTATAGTGCCGTCGTACGTGTTGTACGACACCGTGCTTTGCTAGAGCATTTTTTTTCCACGATCGTGTGTAGGCAAGGCCGGCTTAACAATAATCGGGTTGAAAAAAACGTTGTTTTTTCTAGACCATTAAAAATGGTCGGGTGTACGCGGCATGAGTGTTCAGGTTTGGCTTGAAGAAAAAGTGGCAACCTATGTAGCAGCGTAAAAGTCCCCAGGTTTTTGCATTTGTTTTTTGAATATGTAACTCTCCCTTAATATACTAGCTGATATTTTATCCTTAAAGCGGGAGTTCACCCGAAAAACAATTTTTAACATTAGATTGAGGCTCATTTTGTCAAGGGGAATCTGGTGTTTTTTTTTAAATCGAAGCAGTACTTACCGTTTTAGAGAGCGATCTTCTCCCCCGCTTCCGGGTATGGTCTTCGGGACTGGGCGTTCCTATTTGATTGACAGGCTTCCGACGGTCGCATAAATCGCGTCACGAGTAGCCGAAAGAAGCCGAACGTCGGTGCGGCTCTATACGGCGCCTACGCACCGACGTTCGGCTACTTTCGGAAAAATCGTGACGCGATGTATGCGACCGTCGGAAGCCTGTCAATCAAATAGGAAAGCCCAGTCCCGCAGCCCATACCCGGAAGCGGCGGAGAAGATCTATCTCTACAACGGTAAGTACTGCTTCGATTTAAAAAAAAACACCCGATTCCCCTTGACAAAATGAGCCTCAATCTAATGTTAAAAATTAAGTTTTTGGGTGAACCTCCACTTTAAGTTATTGTCATTTTCAAGTGAGGAAAAAATAGTGGCTTTTGTACAAAGCATTATGCAGCATTCCACTGAAATTCACTTCTGTGAATCGTGGTCGCAGCATTTGTGAACCCGGCCTAATGCTCTCCCCTGTGATTCTCTTATAAGGCATTCTTGTTAGCAGCAGACAAACTAATGGTGTGATACATTGTAATATATTGTTAAACGGAAAGCTTGAAAAATTAATAAAAAATTTTGATACAAAAAAAAAAAAGCAGCAGACAAACTAGACGCAAGTCCAGTGATTGATATCTGTGAAGTACAGCCACTGATCAGTAAAATGCATGTCTCTGCCCATCCCTGGCTATCACCTGAAAGTGCTTTGGTATTAAATATATTTAATTTAGGCAACCTTTTTTAGGCAGGCCTCCTTCCTGTATGGAGGAGGTTAATTGTATCTTACGTTTAGCAGCAGTGTGAGGAGTCACGCACACCCTCAGCCCTCCTTCATTTATAATACCTCCAGCTTTTCCCTTTTTCCCCCCTTTTATTTCCTCTCATAATCGTTATGTAAATGGCGTGATTCTCATTTTCTTTTAGCTTAGCCCATTATGGTGGATGCAAAACGCATCTCCTCCTCTACCGAAATGCAATTTTCTCATAATAACGGCTTAGCGCTATAATTGTATTATACCTCAATTAAAATAGTTTGAACAAAACGGTCTCCAGTGGGCTTCCAAACAGCTGCGGAGCGCCTCCACCTCGCCTCAATTAACGCTGATAAAGAATGACTTTCACCGACAAAGAAGACTTCTTTCCAGAGGTGGCGGCACTTTCCTCACAGAGAAAGTACAAAGATACTGAATGTGGCAAAGATACAGAAGAATGGCAGAGCCTGACACCCTCACCAACCATGTGTCTGTGTCCACTCCCTCCAGTACATCATGCTCACTGACAATGTAGACATTACAGTCACCGGAAGTTGACTTTGCCTTGTGAGAGGTAATGCAGCAATAAATAGTAAAGACAATTTTTTACAAAAACTAAAAACATCGATTTTGCCTCCAGTTCTACCTTAAGGCTTTTTGGTTGTTTAAGGTAAAGGGTTGGTTTAGGAGTTATGGGCCAGATTCACAGAGCAGATACGACGGCGTATATCCTGATACGCCGTCGTATCTGTTGTTCTATCTATGCGACTGATTCATAGAATCAGTTACGCATAGATAGCCATAAGATCCGACAGGTGTAATTGTTTTACACTGTCGGATCTTAAGATGCAATACCGCGGCCGCCGCTGGGGGGAGTTTGCGCCGTAAACCAGCGTCGGGTATGCAAATTAGGAGTTACGGCGATTCCCGAAGTTTTTTCGCGTTCGCTACGTCGCCGCTAGTCTAGTTTCCCGTCGCAAAGTTAGTCGTTTTTTTTGGTGCCTTAACTTTACACAGCAATCGTATTGCTGTATAAAGTATGGCCGTCGTTCCCGCGACGAAATTTAAAAAATAACGTTGTTTGCGTAAGCCGTCCGTGAATACGGAATTACGCTACGCGTGTCGCAGTTCGAAAAAATGACGTCACTTCGCGCAAAGCACGGCGGTAGTTCGGAAACGGAGCATGCGCGGTAGGTCCGGCGCGGGAGCGCGCCTAATTTAAATGGCACACGCCCATTTAAATTAGCCCGCCTTGCGCCGGAGGCCGCCGGTGTAGGTTTGCATCGCAAGTGCTTGGTGAATCAGGCACTTGCGAAGAAAAATTGCGGCGGTGTAACGTATCTACGATACGTTACGCCGCCGCTCATCTACGTGAATCTGGCCCTAAGTTGGGGTTTAAAGCCAGCCGCAGGGATTGATCTATCTATGGGCATGCTGCTTGTACCCAAGGTCCATTCATTGGTTGAGTTGGGTACAGGCAGCATGTCATATTTATAGCTGCTACCAGCTGCTACCAGTAATCGCTATGTTCTACCGGCAGAGACAGCTCCCTGTGCCCCCCCCCCCCCTGGAGAGCATAAGCTTTGCAGGAGGGACTCCCCCATCATCACTTACTGTGTTGATGAGTGAATCAAGCGTTTTGAGGAAGGGAAGAAAATCGTATAATCTATGGCCAGCTTAACCACTTAAGCCCCGGACCATTATGCAGCCAAATGATCGGGCTACTTTTTGCGATTCGGCACTGCGTTGGTTTAACTGACAATTGCGCGGCCGTACGACGTGGCTCCCAAACAAAATTGATGTCTTTTTTTTCCCCACAAATAGAGCTTTCTTTTGGTGGTATTTCATCACCTCTGCGATTTTTATTTTTTTGCGCTATAAACAAATATAAGCGACAATTTTGAAAAAAATTCAATAATTTTTACTTTTTGCTATAATAAATATCCCCCAAAAATAAATTTAAAAAAACTTTTTTTTTTCCAGTTTAGGCCAATACGTATTATTCTACATATTTTTGGTAAAAAAAAATTGCAAAAAGCGTTTATTGATTGGTTTGCGCAAAAGTCATAGCATCTACAAAATAGGGGATAGTTTTATGGCATTTTTATTAATATTTTTTTTTTTACTAGTTATGGCGGCGATCAGCGATTTTTATCGCGACTGCGACATTATGGCGGACACATCAGACATTTTTTACACCATTTTGGGACCATTGTCATTTTTACAGCGACCAGTGCTATAAAAATGCACTGATTACTGTAAAAATGGCACTGTCATTGAAAGGGTTAACCACTAGGTGGCACTGCAGGGGTTAAGTGTTCCCTAGGAAGTGATTCTTAGTGTTAGGGGGCGTGGCTACACGTGACACGTCACTGATAACTCTTCCCGATCGGGAACGGTCATCAGTGACAGTGTCACTAGTCAGAATAGGACAAAGGCATTCCTTTGTTCTGCCCTTGTCGACCGCAATCGGCAGATTTAAAGGGACGTACTTGTACGGCAATCTGCCTGCCCGTGCCATTGTGACGACGTAAATAGTTGTGCAGCGGTCGGCAAGTGGTTAAAGGGTAACTCCACTTTCGTGGGGAAAATAATAGCAAATAATAAAATAAATAATATAGCGTGTACAATTGCAATACAAATCATATTGTAATTGAATGTTATTACAAATTTGCTTTCCTTTTCAATCTGCAGCCACTGTAATTTTCTATAAATGCAATGCAATATGGCTACCTGGAGTTGTTCTGTACACAGAGTGTGTACTGACCACTCCCCAGAAACATAATTTTCTGCTTGTGTGATTGGCTCACCAATTTTCCCAGAAGTCTGCCTAAGATACAAGCTGGATTTCAGTCATCCCCTGCAACAAAAAGGTCATTTTTGGTGAGATACTTCCAATATGAACATGTCTAAAGGGATGTAGGCCCAGCAGCTTTCCTCATTAGTGTCCTGCAGCTGCCACAGCTGACTGATAATTATGAAACCACTCCCATTAGACCCACTCAGCCCAGAGGAACAAACACACATGAATTTCTTCAGAAAAACAAAAGGTAGGAATCTGCAACAAAGGTTGTTATAATCCTTGCAATGTACATAGATCACCCAGGCGGAATGTTTTTTTCTCAACGAAAGTGGAGTTATGATTTAATGGTTGAATTTAGGAATGAAATTGAGATAAGTATTAAGGTGTTAAATTGAGGATGACGGTTAGGTTTAGGAATTAGCCTGTGGTTAAAGGTTAGAGCTAAGCAGGCAGGAAAGAAAATAGCTTGATTCCCCCATCGACTGATATCTTGGCTCATCCCTGCTGTACCAGCAGAGGTTCGAACCATCTATGGCTGGCTTTAAACATTAGGTTTAGGTTAAGAATTGGGTTTTGGAGATAGGTTGGATTATGTTTTAGGTTTAGGAGTTAAATTGGGGGTAAATGTTTAGATGAAGGATTTAGACTGGGGTTTAGAAGTTATGTTGTAGTTAACGGTTAGGTTTAGGAGTTAGGTTGGAGTTAAGGGTTAAGTTTAGGTGTTAGATTGGCGTTAGGGATTACATTTAGGCCCCATACACACGAGAGGATTTATCCGCAGATACGGTCCAGCGGACCGTATCCGCGGATAAATCCTCTCAAAGATTTCAGAGGATTTCTATGCGATGGCGTGTACACACCATCGCATTGAAATCCGCGCTGAAATCCTCTGCCGATGACGTGTCGCGCCGTCGCCGCTATTATGACGCGGCGACGGGCGCGACGCTGTCATATAAGGAATTCCACGCATGCGTCAAATCATTACGACGCGTGCGGGGAATCCCTTTAGACGGATGGATCCGGTAAGTCTGTACAGACGAGCGGATCCATCCGTTGGAATGGATTCCAGCAGATGGATTTGTTGTGCATGTCAGCAAATATCCATCTGCTGGAAATCCATCCCAGGGGAGATTTCTCTGCGGATAAATATCCGTTGGCGTGTACACACCATAGGATCTATCCGCAGAAACCCATTTGATGGGATTTATCTGCGGATAGATTCTATGGTGTGTATGGGGCCTGAGAAGTCAGATTGATATTTAGGGTTAGGAGAATAAGGTTAGGGTTTAGGTTTAGAACTTCGGTTGTAGTTAGGGGTTAGGATTAAGAGTTTGGTTGGAGTTAATGGTTGGGTTTAGGAGTTAGGTTGGAGTTATGAGTTAGGATTAGGAGTTTAGTTGGAGTTAATGGTTAGGTATAGGAGTTAGGTTGCAGTTAAGGGTTAGGTTTAGGTGTTTGATTGGGGTTAGGGATTACATTTAGGAGTCAGATTGATATTTAGGGTTAGGAGAATAAGGTTAGGGTTTAGGTTTAGAAGTTTGTTGGAGTTAGGGGTTAGGATTAAGAGTTGGTTGGAGTTAATGGTTAGGATTAAGAGTTGGTTGGAGTTACTGATTGGGTTTAGGAGTTAGGTTGGAGTTAAGGGTTAGGTTTAGGTGTTAGATTGGGGTTATGGATTACATTTAGGCGTCAGATTAATATTAAGGGTTAGGGTTAGGAGAATAAGGTTAGTGTTTAGGTTTAGATGTTAGGGTACAGTTATGGGTTTGTTTCTGAGTTTAGCTGGGGCTAAGGCTTAGGTCTTATGATAAGGTAGGTGTACAATGAATGACAGAAAAAACACTAGAACCTCTCACAGCAGTTAGACTATGTACATTGATGTCTAATTTTCTTGACCTGCTGGATTAGACCTTTAAAGGATCACTGAGGTGGGTGGCGGTTTACGTCATCCCACCTCTGTTACATCAACATGGATGCCATGAGATCCCCCTCCATGTTTGCTGAACATACATCCTTTTATTCATCTTAGAACCATAGTGGCCATTTTGCACCATTAGTTTCTAAGGCGACAAATAACTTGGGCCCCAAGCAGAAAATCAAAACAAACACTTGATCAATGAAGTAGTTGTAGTCTGTTGTCAGGCCGAAACTGTTAATATTTGCATCCTATTCAAGCTATGAAGGAAAAGTGGGCCTTCCAAACACAATTATGCTGCCCAGATTAGATCTGAGCATCCCGGAAAACAGACATCTTTCGTCACACCGAGATTGTGAACCTTTAGGCAATCCCTGGCAAAAAAGCAGCTTTATTTTATTTTTGTCTGTTTCCATGGCTGATTAGCTGCAGCTGTGCCTCTGGAGGGAGTTCAGGCCATCACTTAGTGAAATGGAATTATGTGAAACTCAAATGTCATTCTGTTCATGATTTGCAGTCACAGTAAAAAAAAAAAACTCAAACGCGTGTCAGCCCCGTCACTAATCGGAAACAGTCATTAAGTAAACGTCTTTTTGCATATGTGCTGTATTTTTGGTGCTCTAAGATGATCGTTGTATAGGATTGAAGGGTATTGGAAACACCAATGTATTTTTCAGTATAATTGGTCTCACCATATGCAGTTTTTTCAAGCAAATACTTTTTTGTAATGCCACGTACACACGATCCAAAAATCGGATGACAGATCGTCCGACTTTTTCATTTACTAGTCGCAAGCAGAAACTGAATAGGTTACTAAAGTCACGAAAATTCTCGTATGACAGAAAAGAAATCGGAAGTGATGTCACGTGTTGTAATGTATTTGTGTTGTATTTTCGGACGACAACTGTACTGACTAAATGAAAATCGTACGATCTGGTATCATTGGAGGAAAATTTGTGTGCATGTCCGATAAAATAATATCAGATGAACTGTCATGATCAGCTTACGGAAGCCCTGTACTAACGATCCGATTATCGTACGAATTCTTCATCAGATGGCATGTTTCGTACGATATTCAGGTCGTGTGTACGGGCCATTCGTTTCTTGTCTGGATATCCACCTAGATACAACACTTCCTATTGAAGGCTAACACTAAGCTGCTACCTTACAATTAATCAGCAGTGTTATCAACCTGTTGTGCACACTCCTTCAACTGCCAGACCTGATACGTAGCCCAATGGCCAAATGATACCAAGTGCACCACAGGTTGGCAACCATACAAGGCCTCCAAAACAGTAACTTTACAATAGATTGGTGAAAACAATTTTTTGGAATACTGGTGACATTCTACGCTTAGCTGTACTCTCTACTGTTCTAAAATATGACTTTTAACGATATGTATCCCTCTATTAGAGAAAGATTTCCTCATTCCCTTTCCTGGTCAGGGAGACAGGAAGTTAGGAAATCTCCTAACCAGGGACTATGGGCGATCAAAACTATTTTCAGTAGAGTTTGGAAAGGTTTTGACCTATGGTGTCTCACATGTGACAAAACTGAAGAAATTACACTTTGCTACAATGTAAAGTAGTGAGTGTACAGCTTGTATAACAGTGTAAATTTGCTGTCCCCTCAGAATAACTCAACACAGCCATTAATGTCTAAACCGCTGGCAACAAAGGTGAGTACACCCCTAAGTGAAAATGTCCAAATTGGGCCCAAAGTGTCAATATTTTGTGTGGCCACCATTATTTTCCATATATAGAACGTGGATAAGAATCCAAAGTGAATCTTTAAAGAGAAACAGCCGGTGATAGAAAAAAAAAAAAACGTTATTGAAAAAAAAATAATTTAAATTTAACAGTTAGATAAAATTCCACTACATTAAATTAAAATTTGACAATGTTGTCAAGATACAGGTAGCTACCACATCCATTCAAACTTTACACACTCATTCTAAACAACTAGATAGAAATAGACTTATATGGTAAAGTTAATATCTGTTATGTTGCAGGAGCGACCTCTCAAATAGATAGGGCGCAGCCCAGTATGTTATAGCACACAGTCCATCTTAAGTCTTCAGTGTAGGATAGAGAAGTGTGATCCAGTAATGGACATTTGATCAATCTGAGGATAGGTTGTTCCTCAGAGTAAAGTCCCTGTGCTGAGGCAATATGGGATCCTCCTAATGTGTATCGAGCGCTGTAGTAATTGCAGCTAGTGCAAATTCCTACTCCTTTTAAGAAACAAACCATTATTTTCCAGCACTGCCTTAACCCTTTTAGGCATAGCGTTCACCAGGGCTTCACAGGTTGCCACTGGAGTCCTCTTCCACACCTTAATGATGACATCACGGAGATGGTGGATGTTAGAGACCTTGCGCTCCTCCACCTTCTGTTGGAGGATGCCCCACAGATGCTCAATAGGGTTTAGGTCTGGAGACGTGCTTGGCCAGTCCATCACTTTTACCCTCACCTTCTTTAGCAAGGCAGTGGTCATCTTGGAGGTGTGTTTGGGGTCCGTATCATGTTGGAATACTGCCCTGCGGCTCAGTTCCTGAAGGGAGGGGATCATGCTCTGCTTCAATATGTCACAGTACATGTTGGCATTCATGGTTCCCTCAATGAACTGTAGCTCCCCATTGCCAGCAGCACTCATGCAGCCCCAGACCATGACACTCCCACCACCATGCTTGACTGTAGGCAAGACACACTTGTCTTTCTACTCCTTACCTGGTTGCCGCCAAACACGCTTGACACCATCTGAACCAAATACGTTTTTCTTGGTCCCATCAGACTACAGGACATGGTTCCAGTAATCCATGTCCTTAGTCAGCTTGTCTTCAGCAAACTGTGGGCTTTCTTGTGCATCATCTTTAGAAAAAGCTTCCTTCTAGGATGAAAGCCATGCAGACCAATCTGATGCAGTGTGTGGCGTATGGTCTGAGCACTGACAGGCTGACCCCCACCCCTTCAACCTCTGCAGCAATGCTGGCAGTCCTCAGACAACCTCTGGATATGACGCTGAGCACGTGCAATCAACTTCTTTGGTCGACCATGACGAGGCCTGTTCTGAGTGAAACCTGTCCTGTTAAACCGCTGTATGATCTTGGCTACCATGCTGTAGCTCAGTTCCAGGGTCTTGGCAATCTTCTTATAGCCTAGGTCATCTTTATGTAGAGCAACAATTCTTTTTTCAGATCCTCAGAGAGTTCTTTGCCATGAGGTGCCATATTGAACTTCCAATGATGAGAGAGTGAGAGCGATAACTGCAAAATTAACACACCTGAGACCTTGTAACACTAATGAGTCACATGACACCGGGGGGGGGGGGCTAATTGGGCCCAAGTTGAACATTTTCACTTAGGGATGCACTCACTTTTGTTGCCAGCAGTTTAGATATTATTGGCTGTGTGTTGAGTTACTTTGAGGGGACAACAAATTTACACTGTTATACAAGATGTACACTCATTACTTTACATTGTATCAACGTGTCATTTCTTCAGTGTTGTCACATGAAAAGATATAATAAATGATTTACTAAAATGTGAGGGGTGTACTCACTTTTGTGAGATACTGAATATCCGCATGGGGAGATTTATCCTCCCTTTCTGTCCTGGTGGAAGGTGTACCCATCAAAAGGGACACTTGGTATGAAACAAGGGATCCAAGATACCAACAATAGTAATACACGTAAAAGAAACAAAAACAACAAAATTGTTTAACCATCTCAATACATGGTTTAGCAATATCAGCTTGGTGGGTTTTACTTCCTCTTTATTTCCCTGCAAAGGTAAAGCATAATGGGCTATTATGTGTTTCTTACCTGAAATCTAAGCCTGCGATGTCCCTGCTGTCCCCACTGGCAGCGAGTGTCCATCTTCACCCCTCTTCCTTCCGGGGCCGCGAACTCCGGCTCTGTGACTGGCCGGAGTACCGCGGCAGCCGCCAGTCATGGCATGACCACTTTAGAAACGGCACGATCTGCCCTTTCTAGAGTGCGAATGCGCCATAGACATCGGCGCATGCGCTGTAGACATCAGCGCACGGCTTTATTGTAAATATCTCCTAAGCCGCATAGCGTTTTGCTTTAGGCCAGAAAGTTCAATTTTGGTCTCATCTGACGAGAGCATCTTCTTCTACATGTTGGCTGTGTCTCCCACATGGCTTCTCGCAAACTGCAAATGGGACTTCTTATGGCTTTCTTCTTGCCACTCTTCCATAAAGGCCAGATTTGTGGAATGCACGACTAATAGTTGTCCTGTAGACAGATTCTCCCACCTGAGCTGTGGATCTTTGCAGCTTCTCCAGAGTTTCCATGGGTCTCTTGGCTGCTTCCATGATTAATGTTCTCCTTGTCCGGCCTGTCACTTTAGGTGGGTGGCCATGTCTTGGTAAGTTTGCAGTTGTGCCATACTATTTCCATTTTCGGATAATGTATTGAACAGTGCTCTGTGAGATGTTTAAAGCTTGGGAGATTTTTTTTTTTTTTTATATAATTAGTGTTTTATTTTGTAAAAGAAAGTCAAAACAAATACAGAATACATTGACTGTGGAACATCGTTGCATAACAGAATCCGAACAAAGTCGGGCATACATTAGGAACAGGACTCCGTGTAAGTAAGGGAGCGGGGGACATCCACCCACTCCGGACATCGGTCCACTGAAGCAGGTGTCCCCCCCCAACATGTGGGAGGTGGGAAACGACCCAAACCCCCACCCCCTGCAATGCTAAGTACCATCCCAAGGTAACGGAGAGTACCAGGGGACATCCTAAGAACATCCTGAGCGCCCGAGGCAGAGCTGGGCACCTAAGCACCCCATGCCCGCTCAACATTTGGCACAGTCTGTAATGAACAGGCTAAAACAAAGTCATCACGAAATAAAAAGGTAAATTATTAAAATGAAATAAAATAAAAAAAAAAAAAAATACAATGGACTGACACAGAAAAGGAAAAGAAAACAAGAGGGGAAGAAGAAATAGGAAGAGCAAGAGAGCGAAAGACAGAAGAGAAGGAGTCAGCCCCCGTCGGTGGTACCTAGGGGTTACTGCATAGATCAGGAGGTCTCCTGGTTAGCCCGTTGGTGCTGCTCCTGAACGAGTCTCCCAAAGGAGGGGTCCGCCAGGACAAGCAGTGCCTCCTCTAAACTGGACGACAACGGGGCGGCATCGTGAATATGTGCCTTCCATTCCCCCCAGACAGTGTTGAAGCGTTCCCGTGAATCCCTGCACTCCGCAAGCCAGCTCTCGGCTTCCATGATCTCCCCCACCTTCCCCAGCCAGTCCTGTTCGCTGGGGATAAGCGAGCTCTTCCAATGAATTGGAATGAGGTGTTTAGCAGCGTTGAGGAGGTGGGGGAGAGCACCTTTTTTATAATGGGACAGCGGAATGGTGGGGACATGGAGCAGAAAGTGCTGAGGCAGGGCCGGGACATCTACCCCCAGACCCTCAGAGATATGCTTACTGACCATATCCCAGAACGGCCGAAGCACCGGGCACTCCCACCAAATGTGCAGGAACGAGCCCTTCTGTCCACATCCCCTCCAACACACCTCCGAGGCTGTAGGGAAAATCTTTGCTAGCGTAGTGGGAACTCTGTACCACCTTGTTAATAGCTTATAATTATTTTCCTGGGTTCTGGAGTCCACAGAGCTTGAGTGCGTCAGGCGGTATAGGTGATGAAGCTGTTCCCTGCTAAGTTCTATGTGTAAGTCCCTTTCCCATTCCCTTACAAAGTGGGGGGTGGGGGAAGGTGTTGCATCTCCCAGCATCTCATATAGCGCTGAGATCGCGTGGGGCAGGCGTTCCCCCGCGGCCCACATGCTTTCAAATTCCGTCAGGGTAGACCTAATCTGTGCTGTCTTGTGGCTCTTAGTCATGAAGGTCTCAAGTTGTCGGTGTCTCCAGAAGTCAAATGGGTAGCTGCCAAACCTTTCTCGCATTGCATCTAATGATTGTAGGGCGCCCCCCTCTGCAAATTTTGCCAAACTACATATTCCGTCGCCAACCCATGTGCCAAGGGAAGCCCTCTGTTCTCCGGGTGCAAACCACGGGAACCCGCTTATCGGCGCCAAGGGAGACGTTCTGGGCGCCAGGTTCAGTCTGGTATTCAGCCTATCCCACAAACTCAATGAGTGAGTAGTCAAGGGGGACACCCACTCCGACAGCCCTCTTTCCTCAGCTGGCACCCACGGCGCGTACGACAGATCTTGCCCGGCCATTGTTTTCTCAAGGGGGACCCAAAGCTTAAGGGACGTGTGGAATTTCCAATCCAGAATCCGTTGCAAAGCGATTGCTTGGTAATA
Source organism: Rana temporaria (assembly GCF_905171775.1). Classification (NCBI taxonomy): domain Eukaryota; kingdom Metazoa; phylum Chordata; class Amphibia; order Anura; family Ranidae; genus Rana; species Rana temporaria. Next base: position 380,366,205 of record NC_053491.1, on the reverse strand, counting down.
TTGCGGAATGTTCGGAATGCCCAGGCCCCCTCTGGTCTTTGCCCGCAGGAGTATAGACATTGCCAGTCTGGGTTTTTTACCCCCCCACACAAATTTAGTAAAAAGGCCGCGGAGATCCGTGAAAAAACGTTTAGGAATGCGGATAGGCACCATTTGGAGAAAGAATAAGACCCGAGGCAATACTACCATTTTTAGGATGTTCGTCCGCCCTATCCACGTAAAGAGAGCCCTGTCCCACGTCTGGAGGTCCCGAGAAATGGAGATGAGAAGGGGAACATAGTTAGATTGGTATAGTGAATCGTGATGGTTGGTAAGTTGTATCCCGAGGTATTTTATAGACGAGGTGGCCCATTTAAAAGGGAAGGAGTCCCTCAATGTAGACATCAAGGTCTGCGGGACAGTGATCGGCAATATTTCGGACTTCGTGAGGTTTACTTTAAAATTTGAGACCTCCCCATATGCGGTCAGTTCCCCCATCAGGTTTGGCAACGAGAAAAAGGGGTCGACGACATGAAACAATATGTCGTCTGCATAAGCAGATAATTTATGTTCTAGGGAGCCCGCCCGCACCCCCTTGATATCCGGATTATCCCTGACCCTCTGCAGCAGTGGTTCCAGGACCAAAGCAAACAGGAGGGGCGATAGCGGGCACCCCTGTCTCGTGCCATTCCGAATAGGGAACACCTCAGAGAGGCCGCCATTGACTTTAATTCGGGCCGTCGGTGCTACGTATAGGGTGGAGATCCACTGTAGCATGTGCGGGCCCAGTCCCGTCCTCGCCAGCACCGCGCGGAGAAAGTCCCAGTCCACGCGATCGAATGCCTTTTCCGCGTCTGTGGACAGTATCAGATAGGGAGGCATCCGACCGCGTGTCCGCGCCCAGTGTATGAGCTGTAGGGCCCTATTGGAATTATCCCTGGCCTCCCTACCTACCACAAAGCCGGTCTGATCTGCATGTATCAGGTCGGGGATAAGGTGCTTCAGTCGGTTGGCCAATATTTTGGAAAAATTTTTTAGGTCAGTGTTCAGGAGGGATATTGGCCTGTAACTCTGTGGCTGGGAGGGGTCCTTGCCCTCCTTAGGGAGAACCGTAATATGTGCCAACGAGGTCTCCCGTGGGAGGCTGCCGGCCGTTGCCAGGGAGTTAAGAAGGGCACAGAAAGGAACCTTCAAAGTGTCAAAAAACTTCAAGTAATAGTCCCTAGTGAACCCGTCTGGTCCCGGGCTTTTGCCTGAGGGTAGAGATTTAATAGTAGTTAGCAGTTCGTCCGGGGTGATTTGGCGCTCAAGATCCGTCGCCTGATCTGAGGGAAGGGAAGGGAGCCCGATCGACGATAGGTAGTCCTCTATTTTAGCCCGTTTGAGCGTCACTGAGGCAGGAGAGGAGGCGGATTCCAGGTTATACAGAGACTCATAATAGTCTCGGAACAGCGAGGCAATCTTTGAGGTATGCTGTTCTTGTTTACCCCCGGGGGACAGTAATTTGTGCACATGCGCTAGGAGCCTCTTCTTCCGAAGAGCCCGCGCCAACAACCGGCCGCATTTGTTACCTTGTTCGTAATAGGTGTGGGCCATAAATCTCAGTTTACGGTTGATTTTACGGTCTAATAATTTCGAGAAAAGCACTCTAAGGTCGTTAAGTCTCTTAAGGTTTTCCGGACCCGACGTCTTCTTATGGCTGAGTTCAGCCTGCCTAAGCGCGTGCAACACCCGCTGGAAGTCCGCCTGCCTCTCCCTGTTCAACTTGGCCCCCAGAGCGATTAAGGTGCCACGGACCACTGCTTTGTGGCCCTCCCACAGAATGCCCTCGCCCACCTCGTCGTCAGTGTTTTCCCGGAAGTAGTGCGTCAAAGTCTCCTGTACCCCCGCCACCACCCCCAGATCGTCCAGCAAATTTTCGTTGAGCCTCCATGTCCTGACCCTAGAGAGCGCCTGGGACAGGGAAAGCGTAAGAGTCACTGGGGCATGGTCAGATATCGTAATATGATCGATGGTCGCCCCCAGAAGGAGGTCAAGAGCATCCTGATCCACTAGTAGCATGTCGATTCTCGTATATACTTTGTGAACACTAGAAAAATAACTATAGTCCCTTTCCGTCGCATGGAGGACCCTCCAGCCATCCACCAAAGTGTGGTCCTGGAGTGTCCTCCGAAAGTGTCGCAGAAAGGCGTCTGAGTGGGTGGTCCTGCTCGTTGAAGTATCTAGCTTCGGGTCCGGGCTGATGTTAAAGTCCCCCCCCAGGATCAATCTGCCTTCCCGAAAGTCAGCTAGCTGGGCCAGGGTCTGGTCAATAAACGTAAGTTGTTGCGTGTTGGGGGCGTACAGAGTTGCAAAGGTGAACTTCTGACCCATGACTGTGCCCTTTAGAAAAACAAAGCGTCCCTGAGGGTCCGCCTTGTGGTCCAAGGGTTGGAACTGACAATGTTTATGAATGGCGATGGCGACCCCCCTAGACTTAGATTTTGGTGAGTTGCTAAGATACCATTGCGAGAACAAATGAGTGGGAAGCTTTGGTAGCGAGGAGTCTGTGAAGTGGGTCTCCTGTAAAAAGAGCACCTGGGCTCCCAACCTCTTCACCTCTAACCAGAGCCTGTTTCGCTTATTAGGGGAGCACAAACCACGTATGTTGTAAGATACTACCTTGATCGATGCCATGAGGGTACAAAGTGGTTCGTCCATAAGCTAATCTGATTCCGCAGGGGCTGACTCCATTTCCCAGCCGGGAAGAGGAAGAAGGAAAGGAGAGGAGAGGAAAAAAAGAAAAGGAGGGGAAAATAAAAAAAATAAAAAAAAAACATTAATGACATAAAACATACAAAAAAAATTAACATTCTCAGGTCCATTAATGCCATAAAGGCACAGAACGGTGGGACCCAACACTGCTTGCCCGGCCCAGGTGGCCCCCCAGCTAATGCGGGGCCACAAAGGTGAGGCAAGGTGCCCGTAACAGGGCATAAACCCATAGCGGGTAGTCCTAGGTGGGAATCGTGATCGGACACAGAGAGCCAGGAGGTCTCCGCTCCCCACACACTGAAAGAAAAATATACAGAACAACAAAAATTAGAACCTACCTCCAGCATAATACCACCCTGAGGGGGCCCGGGTAAGCTATGAGCACCTATCCTAACATGGCAGGCCCAAACTAAGCAGAGTACAACCCCAGAAACCCTGTGGGCCCGAAAGCATCCCATACCCCACTCCCCCCCCCCCATACCCTCCCCTTCCACACCTAGAATTGAATCCCTGGTGGCTACACATGTCCAAGGCACTGTAACATGGTCAAGGCCGTAAGGTAACAGACCCACTCAGGCTAAAGTAAGCAAAACTAACTAAGAGTAGGACTATGACCATAAAAGTTAAGAACAGCCGAAAAAGTAACAAAAAGGCAACTGTGCACCGAGGGACACCAGAAATAACAGAGAGGCCCCCAGTTGGGCCCCTCAGCCGGCCAGTCCAGGGAGGGTGGTGTAAGGAGAGTCAGGGTCCATCCGTGAGCGGAAAAAGGAGTAGAGTCAGCGGTCTCCCGAGGTCTCCATCTGTAAAGGTAGGGCAGTGTTCAGGTCATCAGTCCCCTGGTGGAGGGCCCCGACCAGCCGCTGCAGACGAGGAACGTTTACGACCACGAGAGCTCCGAACCATCTGCCAGGGTTGAGGGACCGGCACAGCTGGAATAGCAGAAGTCATCCTCCAGTCTGCAAAATCTACCGGTTCTAGCCGGAGCTGCGTCAGGAAACGTGGGAGGTCGTCCTTATTGCGCAGGATGGCGGATTTGCCATCTCTGTCAGCCTGCAGGCTGAACGGGAACCCCCATCTATACTTTATGTTTGCAGCACGTAATGATTCCAAGAGGGGTGAAAGGGCCCTGCGCTGCATCAGGGTGCGGCGCGACAAGTCCTGATAAAAGAAAAGCCTGGCACCATCAAAGTCAAAATAAGGGCGTTTTCTCATCAGCTGCATGATCTTATCTTTAACCGTGTATCTGTGGAGCTTGCATATAATGTCCCTCGGGTTCTCTGCGTCTTGTGATTGCGGCCTGAGGGCCCTGTGTGCTCTATCAATCTCCACTTTGTCATTCGGTGAGAGGCCCAGCAGCTCTTTAAAAATGCCTTGCAAGGTGGGTACAATGTCACTAGCTCCTGTGGCCTCAGGCAGGCCCCTTATGCGAATGTTAGACCTGCGGCTGCGATTTTCATAATCGTCTAGCTGTGTGAGTAAGGCCTCAATTTGGTAGTCCTGGGCTGCACACTTCTCCCCCAGTTTAGCAATAGTAGGTAGGGCCTCATCCACAATTTGCTCCAGCGACTCCAGCCTGTTGCCAAGCTGGGTAGTATCTGCTTTTAGCTGGTCTATGTCCTGCTTAAAGGCTTTTTCCACCCTGGTGACAAAGCGGTCTAAATCTTCCCTGGTGGGGAGGGACAGCAAGTGTTGTCTCAGGTCCCGGTCACCCAGCACATCCGCTGCGTCGGGTGTTAGGCCCAGTGAAGCCACAGAGCCAGGGGAGTCAGGGGGGGGTCGCTGCCCTTACCAGGTTCGGTGTCTGGATGGGAGACCCTCCGTGCTGCGACTGCGGTGAGTGCCTTGCTGCGTCCTTTCCCTGGGCCTCCGTTCCCCTGCCTCGCCCGGACGCCATCTTGGAAGGTCCGCCGCGTGTCTGCAGGCCGCAGCCAAAATATGCGCCGATGGACCCGGTACCGTGCTGTGCGGGATGCTTGGTTCTGGAGGATACTCTCCGGGACTGGGACATGCCGTTTGGGCCCGGCTGGAGGCAACGAATCCGCTGGAAATAGCTTCTGTAGCTGCGGTGTGTGAGGAGCTCTGGAAACCTGCTTCCTCACGCGTCCATGTCCAAGCCACGCCCCCGGGAGATTTTTTTTAACCTAACCCTGCTTTAAACTTCTCCACAACGTTATCCCTGACCTGTCTGGTGTATTCCTTGGCCTTCATGATCCTGTTTGTTCACTAAGGTTCTCTAACAAACCTCTGAGGGCCTCACAGAACAGCTGTATTTATACTGAGATTAAATTACACACAGATGGACTCCATTTACTAATTAGGTAACTTCTGAAGGCAATTGGTTCCACTAGATTTTAATTGGAGGTATCAGAGTAAAGGAGGCTGAATACAAATGCACGCCACACTTTTCAGATATTTATTTGTAAAAAATTGGGAAAACCATTGATCATTTTTCTTTCACAATTATGTGCCACTTTGTGTTGGTCTATCACTTCAAATCCCAATAAAATGCAATTACGTTTTTGGTTATAACATGACAAAATGTGGAAAATTTCAAGGGATATGAATACTTTTTCAAGACATTTTGTATGCTTATAGCCCCGAAGAAGGGGGGGTGTCCACAAACCTTGAAATGCCTTGGTTTTTCCTTTTAAATTTTAAAATCGTAGAAGTTCTACTCCAATATAAAAATCCATAGTCCTACAAATGTACCCCGAGCGATCCAGAGCTCATCATCACTTGAAGAATTATTGAGCAATACAAACTTGACAAGGGTTTCTATCACTTCTACATTCTATCCAAAACCAATAAAAATTGTTTTGCCATGCATACACCTTAATGTGTCAAAGAAGGCAATGGACAGATCACCCAGCATGGGAGGAATGGTGGATGGTACACTTGTGTCACTCCCCCCCATCACAGGTTGCTGTAAGGCCTCGTACACACCAGCGGACATGTCCGATGAAAACGGTCCGCGGACATGTCCGCTCGGAGATTTCGGTCTGATGGCTGTACACACCATCAAACCGAAATCCGCGCGGACAGAGAACGCGGTGACGTAGACGAGTTCAATGCTTCCACACATGCGTCGAATCAATTCGACGCATGCGCAGGATTTCGGTTCGCTGGTTAGACGTACTAACCAGCGGACATGTCCGCCGGACAGCTTTCCAGCGGACATGTTTCTTAGCATAAGAAACATTTGTCCGCTGGAAATCTGTCCGCTGTCGGCGGACCAGTTTCAGCGGACAAGTCCGGTCATGTGTACGAGGCCTAAGACTGTATCTCTTTTCTTTGTTGGGCTGCATCCTCAGTTAGGCAGTAACAAATGTGGGAGTGGCAGTACCACCGTTGCCTGTTGCTGACACTCCTGGTGGGCTTATGGAACATCTACAATGCGGACTGCCCTTTAGGGATCAAGAAAATGCTAATGACTTATTGACCAAGGGAAAGACTATAGACAAATATGGTAGTGGAATTTAACAACCTGATTAACCTGGAAAATGCTTTCCTTGTTTGCAATTTCTGCTATGACTATGTGCATAACTCTTTGTCCATTGTTCACTGTAATTCAAGTTGTATGTCCCTTTGAAACCTGCAAGTTACTGTACTTGCATCCAGCTCTACCAGGAGTTAAATTTAGTGTACTAAGGTAATTTATTGTAGGCATCCTTTGTATGCATCATTCTCACCCGCCACTGATGCTGAAGCTTGCTGAAAGCCTGCTAACGGCTTGCTTTAGATATAGCCAGCATGTCTATTTAGAGCTGCATTCAGCTCTGTCGGATGGAAGCTGAAGGACTTCAAAAAAGCCACTGGAAGCTTGTTGAAAGCTTTGTAAGTGTTTTGTAAATGCATGCTGTAGATGGTGCTCTCAAGACTTGCATTTAGCTCACTCGGCACTGGCCATGCTGAGCAAGCTACCCTGTGGGTTGAGTGTGCAGGATGGGAAGATGCTTAATTAGGATGCAGAAGATCACGGCTATGATTTTCAGAATCCTCAACAGCCCTCCAGACTTAAGATATTGATAATTACAATGTGCCAAACTGGATTAATGTAAGTTGACAAAAAAAGATTCCTTTTGTTCCACTTTAAGGTAAACCTGGGGGCTGGTTGTGGACACTGAAGTATTTATATGCTCTTTATAAGTAATTAGTGTGCTTCAAAAAGACCTCACTGACCTCTGTAGCTGCAGCCAATATAGAGAAATGTACTTTTAGGGTCCATTCATGCCACAACATGTGTGTAAATGCACGTGTGTTGGCATGCTGCAACATGGTTTGTTTTAACATGCATGTTTCTCTTCACTTCTTGCAACATGTAAAGGGTCTACAGCATGGCGGAGGAGCCAAACTTGTGCAATGCAAAACGCTTTGCATTGCATGACCAGTGTATTAGAGAAAATCCCCCCCCCCCCCCCCCAACTATCCATATCAGTCCCATAACTTAACCACCCCTATATCTTTCCCTTTATTAAATAATAATAGACCACACCAGGGTTGGAGTATAACTGGCCATAACTGCCTTCTTTATTAACAATTAACCACTTTCCCACCGGACCATTTGTCAGCCTTAAGACCAGAGGTGTTTTTACAATTTTCCACTGCGCTGCTTTAACTGGTAATTGCGCGGCCATACAATGTTGTACCCAAACAAAATTTGCGTCCTTTTTTTCCCACAAATAGAGCTTTCTTTTGATGGTATTTGATTGCCTCTGCGATTTTTAATGTTTGCGATATAAACGGAAAAAGAGCGAAAATTTTGAGAAAAAATGATATTTTCTACTTTTTGTTATAAGAAAAATCGAACAAACTCAATTTTAGTCATACATTTTGGCCAAAATGTATTCAGCCACATGTCTTTAGTAAAAAAAATGCCAATAAGCGTATATTTATTGGTTTGCGCAAAAGTTATAGCATCTACAAACTAGGGTACATTTTCTGGAATTTACACAGCTTTTATTTTATGACTGCCTATCTCAATTCTTGAGGTGCTAAAATAGCAGGGAAGTACAAAACCCCCCCAAATGACCCCATTTTGGAAAGTAGACACCCCAAGGAACCTGCTGAAAGGCATGTTGAGTCCATTGAATATTTTTTTTTTTTGTAACAAGTGATTGAATAATGACAAAAAAAAAAAAAAAAAAAAAGAAATTACAAAAAGTTGTCACTAAATGATATATTGCTCACACATGCCATAGTTATATGTGGAATTGCACCCCAAAATACATTCTCCTGCTTCTCCTGAGTACGGGGATACCACATGTGTGAGACTTTTTGGGAGCCCAACCACGTACGGGGCCCCGAAAATCAAGCACCGCCTTCAGGATTTCTAAGGGCGCAAATTTTTGATTTCACTTCTCACTACCTAAGACAGTTTTGAAGGCCATAAAATGCCCAAATAGCACAAAATCCCCCCAAATGACCCCATTTTGGAAAGTAGACACCCCAAGGAATCTGCTGAGGGGCATATTGAGCCCACTGAATATTTTTTTTTTTTGTACCAAGTGATTGAATAATGACAAAAAAAAAAAAAGAAAAAAGAAATTACAAAAAGTTGTAACTAAATGATATATTGCTCATACATGCCATGGTTATATGTGGAATTGCACCCCAAAATACATTCTGCTGCTTCTCCTGAGTACGGGGATACCACATGTGTGGGACTTTTTGCGAGTCTAGCCGCGTACGGGACCCCGAAAACCAAGCATCGCCTTCAGGATTTCTAAGGGCGCAAATTTTTTATTTCACTCCTCACTACCTATCACAGTTTTGAAGGCCATAAAATGCCCAAATAGCACAAACCCCCCCCAAATGACCCCATTTTGGAAAGTAGACACCCCAGGCTATTTGCTGAGAGGCATGTTGAGTCCATGGAATATTTAATATTTTGCCACAAGTTGCGGGAATATGACAATTTTTATTTTTTTTGCACAAAGTTGTCACTAAATGATATATTGCTCACACATGCCATGGGCATATGTGGAATTACACCCCAAAATACATTCTGCAGCTTCTCCTGAGTACGGGAATACCACATGTGTGGGACTTTTTGGGAGCCTAGCCGCGTACGGGACCCCGAAAACCAAGCACGGCCTTCAGGATTTCTAAGGGCATACATTTTTGATTTCACTCCTCACTACCGATCACTACCTATCACAGTATTGAAGGCCATAAAAGGCCAAGATGGCACACAACCCCCCCAAATGACCCCATTTTGGAAAGTAGACACCCCAAGCTATTTTCTGAGAGGCATTTTGAGTTCATGGAATATTTTATATCTTGCCACCAGTTGCTGGAATATGACAAACTTTTTTTTTTTTTTTTTTTTTTTTGCACAAAGTTGTCACTAAATGATATATTGCTCACACATGCCATGGTTATATGTGGAATTGCACCCCAAAATACATTCTGCTGCTTCTCCTGAGTACGGGGATACCACATGTGTGGGACTTTTCGGGAGCCTAGCCGCGTACGGGGCCCCGAAAACCAAGCACCGCCTTCAGGATTTCTAAGGGCGCAAATTTTTGATTTCACTCCTCGCTGCCTATCACAGTTTCGGAGGCCATGGAATTCCCAGATGGCAGACAACCCCCCCAAATGACCCCATTTTGGAAAGTAGACACCCCAAGCTATTTTCTGAGAGGCATGGTGAGTATTTTACAGCGCTCATTTATTTTTGAAAATGAAGAAAGATATATATATATATATATATTTTTTTTTCTTTTTTCAATTTTCAAATCTTTGTGACAAAAAGCAAGATCTGCAAAATACTCAACATACCTCTCAGCAAATAGCTTGGGGTGTCTACTTTCCAAAATGGGGTCATTTGGGGGGGTTTTGTGCCATCTGGGCATTCCATGGCCTCCGAAACTGTGATAGGTAGTGAGGAGTGAAATCAAAAATTTACACCCTTAGAAAGCCTGAAGGTGGTGATTGGTTTTTGGGGTCCCGTACGCGGCTAGGCTCCCAAAAAGTCCCAAACATGTGGTATCCCCGTACTCAGAAGAAGCAGCAGAATGTATTTTGGGGTGTAATTCCACATATGCCCATGGCATGTTTGAGCAATATATCATTTAGTGACAACTTTGTGCAAAAAAAATAAAATAAAATAATAATAATTCTCTTTCCTACAACTTGTGTCAAAATATAAAATATTCCATGGACTCGAGATGCCTCTCAGCAAATAGCTTGGGGTGTCTACTTTCCAAAATGGGGTCATTTGGGGGGGTTTTGAACTGTCCTGGCATTTTATGAACAACATTTAGAAGCTTATGTCACACATTACCCACTCTTCTAACCACTTGAAGAAAAAGCCCTTTCTGACACTGTTTGTTTACATAAAAACATATTATTTTTTTGCAAGAAAGTTAAGTTGAACCCCCAAACATTATATATTATTTTAAAGCAAAGGCCCTACAGATTAAAATGGTGGGTGTTGCATTGTTTTTTACGTCGCAGTATTTGCGCAGCGATTTTTCAAATGCATTTTTTTGGGCAAAAATACATATTTTTTTATTTTAATGCACTAAAACACACTATATTGCCCAAATGTTTGATGAAATAAAAAAGATGATCTTAGGCCGAGTACATAGATACCAAACACGACATGCTTTAAAATTGCGCACAAATGCGCAGTGGCGACAAACTACATACATTTTTAAAAGCCTTTAAAAGCCTCTACGGGTTACCACATTAGATTTACAGAGGAGGTCTACTGCTAAAATTACTGCCCTCGATCTGACCTTCGCGGTGATACCTCACATGCATGGTACAATTGCTGTTTACATATGACGCCAAACCGACGCTTGCGTTCGCCTTTGCGCAAGAGCAGGGGGGGACAGGGGTGCTTTTTTTTTTTTTTTTTTTTTTATTATTATTTAATTTGCTTTTTTAATTTTATTTTAAACTGTTCCTTACTTTTTTTTATTATTTTTATAATTTTTATTGCCATCTTAGGGCATGTAAATATCCCCTATGATAGCAATAGTTAGTGACAGGTACTCTTTTTTGAAAAAATTGGGGTCTATTAGACCCTAGATCTTTCCTCTGCCCTTAAAGCATCTGACCACACCAAGATCGGTGTGATAAAATGTTTTCCCACTTTCCCAATGGCGCAGTTTATATCCGGGGAGGGGACATACCCTCCCACTGCTTGTAAAAGCAGTTTAGAGGCTAATTAGCCGCTAGGACTGCTTTTACATGAAAGCCGACCGCTGGCTGAAAAGAATGATACCAAGATGATACCTAAACCCGCAGGCATCATTCTGGTATAACCATTCAAAGTCCAGCAACATACCATACGTTGATGGTTCTTGTTGGACATGTATTGTAATCTTTTTTTTTTTTTCATGCAGCCTGTTGGCTGAACGAAAAAAAGATTGATCGGTGGGTATGCCCACCATTAGAATACCTCCCTTCATCCACCCACTTCTAATGATGGGCATACATGCACCATTTATATATGCCGAAGCATGGGGGCATCCTCCCGCAAAAAAGGTAATGCCGCTCACACACGTATGTACGCCGCATAAAAAGTTATGGCGCATACACACGGTCGGACTTTTCCACGGGCAAGCTTCCGACGGAATTTCGACCGTATGTACGCGGCATTAGGAGCAAAATCGCTCCTCCGCCCCTAATGCCCCCATGCTTCGGCATATATGCTCTTTTTTTAACTGTGGTGGTGAAATCACCTCCCACAGTGTTGGAGTCGCGGCTTTATGTATCGTGGGAGCAAACGCTGTTGCTGTCACGCTAAATAAATCCGTGCTGCAACTGAATGGCGTACCTGCTAAGCAAATGATGGTTAAACATTATAACAAAGTAACATTACATTTTAACATTAAGATCTTACCATACCATACCTGCAAAGCAAATACCAAAAAAATAAATACAGTAAAAAATAAAAAAATTTTTAACGCAACCTGTGCCTAAAAAATATACATGCCGAAGCATGGGGGCATCCTCCCGCATAAAAAGTTATGCCGCATACACACGGTCGAACTTTTCCATGGGCAAGCCTCCGTCGGAATTTCGACCGTATGTACGCGGCATTAGGAGCAAAATCGCTCCTCCGCCCCTGCTGCCCCCATGCTTCGGCATATATGCTTTTTTTTTAACCGTGGTGGTGAAATCACCTCCTACAGCGTTGGAGTCACAGCTTTATAAATCGTGGGAGCAAACGCTGTTGCTGTCACGCTAAATAAATCCGCGATGCAACTGAATGGCGTACCTGCTAAACAAATGATGGTTAACAATAAAACAAACATTACAGTATAACATACCATACCTACAAAGCAAATACAATAAAACATTGTAAAAATAGAGAGAATAGATATAGAACAATAGTGAGTGGACAGTAGAGAGTGAACATAAGAGAACAATAAAGAGAGGAGAAAAATACAACCACAACTATTTTTGGATTTTTTATTTTATATTTTTTTTGTGGTTTTTTTGTGTTTTTGTGTGAGTTTTTTAATTTTTTTTCCACTTTTTTTCACTTTTATAAAAACTGTAAGAAAACTGTAAACTGAACCTTGCAGATTATGGTCTCTCAAAATGTGATGGCCATCACATATTCCGAGACCCTGTGTTGGTGTGCCTAGGACTGTGTGGTGCTGTACCCTACGCTAAAACTCAATTAGTGTGTGGTAGCGTTTGAAACATACACCAATGCAGAGACCAGGTTGGTCAGGACAGTCGGGACAATAAAAGCGGGTGTCACGCCTAAATCCGAGTTTGCTGCAGACACGACATCTTTTTTGGCGGGTTTTTTGGGTAGGGGTACCAGGGAGGACAAAAGGAAAATGCCTCTCATACAGCCGGCTCACTGCATTTGCGTTGGGAAGGTGGGGCACAGCACCATCTGGAAACAGAAGGGCTTCGACGATCTCTTCCTGGAATTTTAGGAAGGATCCAGTCCGTCCTGAAGCTCTGTATAGCACATGAGCGTTCAGCAAAGCCAATTGAAACAAATACACTGACACTTTTTTGTACCAGCGTTTGGACCTCCGGGCAATTAGGTACGGCGCCAACAACTGGTCATTGAGGTCCACCCCTCCCATGTTAAGGTTGTACTCGTGGATACAGAGGGGTTTCTCCACAACACCAGCCGCCGTAGGAATTTGGACTGCCGTGTCTGCGTGAAGCGTGGACAGAACGAAAACATTCCGTGAATCCCTCCACTTCACTGCTAACAAATTATTACACTGTAAGCAGGCTCTCTCCCCCCGACTAAGACGGGATTCTACAAGCCGTTGGGGGATGCCCCGGCGATTAGGTCGCACGGTGCCACATGCGCCAATTCCATAATCAAAAAGGTGACTAAAAAGTGGCACGCTTGTGTAATAATTGTCCACGTACAAGTGGTACCCCTTTCCGAATAAGGGTGACACCAATTCCCACACTATCTTACCAGCGCTCCCTATGTAATCAGGGCAATTCTCCGGCTCTACGTGACTGTCTTTTCCCTCGTAAACCATAAAGCTAGATGTATAGCCTGTTGCCCTGTCACAGAGCTTATACAACTTGACCCCGTATCTGGCACGCTTGCTGGGAAGGAATTGTTTGAATGACAAGCGGCCAGAAAACTTAACCAGGGACTCATCAACGCAGACAACTTGATGGGGATTATACAAGGCTGCAAACCGTTCGTTGAAGTGGTTTACGAGGGGCCGAATTTTGTAGAGCCGATCGAATTCAGGGTCTCCCCGAGGACGACAGAGTTCATTGTCACTAAAATGCATGAACCGCAAGATCTGCTCGTATCGTGTCCTGGCCATGGAGGCAGAGAAAATGGGCATATGGTGAACTGGGTGCGTGGACCAATACATCCGCAGCTCACTCTTTTTAGTAATGCCCATGATGAGGGAAAGGCCCAGAAAGATCTTAAATTCGGAAACCGTAATTGGCTTCCAATCTCTGGCAAGGGACAGCTGGGGATTAGCGGCAATGAATTGACCAGCGTACAAATTGCTTTGGTCCACAATAGATCTATAGAGATCTTCGGTGAAAAACAGCGAATAAAAATCCAGTGACGTAAAATCAACTGTATTCACCTGAATTCCGGGTTGGCCAGTGAATGGGGGAAGTACGGGTGCTGCAGAAGTGGTGGGTACCCAATCAGGATTGGCGAATGCAGCAGGAAGGGCACTATGGGGACGGGCCTGTCTTTGTCGTCTTCTTCTTGGTGGCAGCGGGACACTACTCGTGCTTGCCACCTCTCCAGCTTGAACTGCACTTATGGGACTCGCCACGTCACCAAGTGTTACTGCAGTGCTGGATATATGACCAGGATGTACTAGGCCGCTGGTGCTTGCCAGTTCACCAGAAGGAATAGCGGCGCTAGTACTTCTCTCCTCCATACGAGAGCCCTGCGGTTCTTGCACCTCAGCGACAGCAGAAGATCGGGGTCTGGTACGCCTGACCCTAGCAGGGACCACTCCGTCGTCAGAGCTATCTGTCAGGGAGCCACTGTCGTCTACAGGATCGTATTCTGAGCAAGAATTTGACAGATGCGTGACCTCCTCATCACTATCTGTCAGGCTCATAAACAAGTAGGCCTCTTCATCACTGTACCATCGATTTGCCATTTTGGGCTCTAAATTTAGGGGTACAGTGGTGAGATTCACAGGCAAAAAAGCACCTGACCTGTTAGTGACCGAGTCAAGCGCTACCAAAAAAACTGTTAGCGATCGCAGAGATCAGGCCTGACTCTGCGAACGCTGCAGTTATGTGTTTTTGTGTTTTGTGTCAGTGATCGATCGATCGATACTGCACTTTGGTGGGCTGGACTGGGCGAAGGGGCTAAACGCAGGTGCTAGCAGGTATCTGGGCTGATCCCGCTAACCATGCGTTTTTGGGAACCCTAAACTGCAGGGGACGCTAGTATAGATCTGATCAGATCAAGTATCGATCCGATCAGATACTATACCACTAAAGGGAGGCGTATGGTGCGTGCGTGGGTGTTAGCGCTATTGGCCGCTGCCTGGGGCGACGCAGACCCTATCTGGCGCTAAAACCAAACTTTGATCACCCGCCGGGCGATCAGGGGGTTAAAACTTTATAGCAAAAAATATGGCGGGTGCCTTGATGCTATAAAAAATTAACTAGCTAAACTGCGTCACCCGTGACACTTATACTGTGATCACTGGTGACAGGGGGTAATGAAGGGGTTAAACCTTTATTGGGGGGGGTTAGGGGGGGTCCCTAGACTTTTTAGGGCCTAAGACTGATTACCCTAACACTTATTTTTGTCACTAATGACACAAGTACAGCGATCAAAAAAAAATCTGATTGCTGTACTGGGTGACACAGTGACAGGCAGTGAATGGGTTAATTTGGGGGGTGATCGGGGGGTGAATTGTGTGCCTACGTGACCTGGTGTCAGTGTAGTGTTGTGCAACTCACGGTTAGATGCTCTCTCCCTCTCGGTCTGGAACGGAAAGACCGACACGAGGGAGAGAGCAGTACTTCCCCTGCCAATGTTTACAAAACATTGCCAGGGGAAGACAACCATTGGTTAGAGCGATCACCAGGTCCAGGCCAGATTTTATTGGCCTGGACCTGGTGGTTGATCAGTTCTGCATCGAATCTGATCATCGGGAACGGCGGGGGGGGCGCGCGCGCGCGTCCAATTTCCGTTCACGCGTCGGACGTCATATTACGTGATCTCGCCCAGGAGAGCCACCTTGTGGACGTATTTCGACGGTGCGCGGTCGGCAAGTGGTTAAATAAATAACTCCAAATATTAAATACTTTCAATAAAATAACATTTCCATTAACACTAAACCATTTTAACAACAGTTTTAAATATCACCCAGTCTGTTGGTCTCTGACTGCACCCCAAACTTTTTCCACTTTTTACCCTACACTGCAGGGCCATAACTTCTCATACCAGGCCTCCAGCCGTAACCAGCTCGGATACAAACCCTTCCCGCAGTGTAACCATTACCGTATTCCAGCGGAATACGGTAATTCCACCGTATTCTACCGTATTCCACCATTCCACTGAAAATACATCATAGGGGCCTATACCACCGATGAGCCCCCCACCAATTCCATCACCTTTGTTTTGCCACCGTCAAAGACACCGCCATCCCACAGCTGCCATGACGACCAGATCCATGTGTCCTGCAATAAAAGAAAAAACAACGACAAAACCACACAAAACTTCCTCTCACTGCACGCTGCTGCAAAATGTGTTCCTCCATTCCCGCCCCCTCCACTATATAAAGGGCTCCTCCCCTCTTCTCTCCAAGCTCCTGCCTCCTCCCTTCTTCTAGCTTCCCCAGCTAAATTAACCCTTCCTTCTCAGTCTCCTCTCTCCCCTGTCATGCCCGGCCCTCCATTATTTATTTTTGTCTTTTATTCCGGGCCTCCCTTTACACTGGCTGAAAAAAATGTTGTACTTTTATTTTATTTATTTTTTTACTGCAAATAAGCACATAGCACCAGCTTGACCAAGCAAGTCCCTGCGTTGGCATGTGCTGAAAAAAAGTGCCAACGCATCTGGTGTGAATGGCCCCTTAAAGTTAACAGCAATAGAACTGACAAGCTCAGTTCAACCTCCCAGAAGTCGCTCAGCAGCACAGCTGCCTTGGCTCCCTCTTCCCAGCAGCGATCAGCAGCTCATGTTCTCCTACTTCTAGCTCATAGGAGTGATCAGCAGCTCAGCTCACCCTGATCCTCCATCCCAGAAGTGATTGAGCACCCTTTTAGTCTCTAATGTAAACACAGAATAGGTGCTCTGTGAAGTGGTAGTGGGAGCTAGGCGAGGGGGAGCAGGGGGAGCTGAGCTGCTGCAGAGTAAAGAACTTGGACAAGTTTAGTTTTTCTGCTGTGGCATTGATGATGAATTGTTCCAGCAGCTACAGAGATCAGTGTAGATTTGTATTAAATCTCATTTATTGCCTGTTAGGAATATGTAAATACTTTAATGTTCACTTTTGGGTACACCTGTCTTTACTAGCACTAAAGATACACACTCCTTTTTTTTTTTTTTTTTTTTTTATCGAAAGCCCATGGCGTGTGAAACACACTCAAAAACTTCACCCGGTGCCAATAAAATGTGCACAACATAAAAAGGTGACACAAAAACATGCAACAGGTGTACACAAGCCCTCTAAAATCAGTGGGCCTTGCCCTGAATCCCCCGGGGCGTTAGGCTCCAGACGGGACAAGGGTACTTACACTTGGTCCATCTGGCCAAAACCAGACGGACCCCTTTCTCTGGAGGGTCTGCCGAAACAGACCCACCCAAGAACTAGGTGGTGGCTCCCCCGAAGGGAGACCCCATGAGAGAGGGCGAAGTTAGCCAGAAGGTCATGTTCACCCCCTCCCAAGACTTTCAGGGCAGGCCGGAGGACCTAAACCCTTCCAGTCACACAAACCATGTACAACAGAAAAATGCAAAAAGTGACAAACAAAGGAATAAATAAAATAAAGTGGGGGAGGAAGAAAGTGGAGAGGAGAGTGAAAAGTGGCCATTGTGCAATACAATGGCCAGGCCCTCCGGCCAGGAATAAAAAATTCCTCCAGTCCCAGCCAAAAGGCCCAGCCCAGGAGGCAGGTGCTAAAAAAGTGTGTACTGGTGCATTGACTAAAGAGACACACTCCTTTACATCTGAATCCTACCACACAGTATAGACAGACAGCTGTTGTGGCCTGTCCCTCATCCCCTACTGTCCTACTGGTCAATAAGGATTTCTATCATAGTGATGGACCAATAGAAAGGTGCAGGAGAGTATCAACGATTTCTCGATGCAGGTTTTGGAAAATTAGAATAAAAGCCATAGTAATTTTTTCTGCAACTTTTTTACCTTTGCTGCCGAGGATTTTCTGGTATCGTTCACTCACTATAACAGCACTTCTTTTGTTTCTTTGCAGACAATCCACGTTGCAATTGTGTGCGCCGGCTACAATGCCAGTCGAGATGTTGTCACCCTGGTGAAGTCTGTCTTATTTCACAGGTAAGTCTGATGCTTGGATTGTTTGTTGCATGGGGAAGGTGCAAGAAGGATCGATAGCGCTGTATGAAATAATGTTGTCCTATACAGTAAGAGGGACAATGGTAGTAGGTTAGTAGGTTTCCTTAGTAGGTGTTTCCTGGGGGGGAAAAGTAATATTTGCCCCCTGGCCCAAAGCTACTAAGATACGCTAGGCTGATTTAAGTAGAGATACTTTACCATTCCGACATTAATCAGAACAGGACCTGCAGACCCATGCTGGGTGTTACATTGATGTGCCACCCCTGTGCCTTAAAGGAGGGGTGGGCTACCTCTAGGCTCACCTGACCTCTATCCATTAGAATGCATGTACTTCTACTATGGAGGCTCTCATAAATTTACAAGAGTTAGGACTGCAGATATATTGGGGGGGGCTTTGGAGCGGCACTGCAGCTTATGCATTTATTTGCAAATGTGTTCTAAATGAGCTCCTGTTTTTAACACAAACTGTTACACAGGATAATTCAGTTGGTTGCAGGCTGGTCGTTAAGTTGAGCTGGGAATTTCCCTTGCTTTTGTCTTGAATACGTCACCTTTCCATGTGCTCCTTGCTGTGAAGGCCAGTTATAGGTGAGGACAGTGGCTAGTTGTTTGTTACATAGATACCTGCTATAGACCTGCAATTACAGCATCTGGCAAAGGTGAGGCTTTCTGTACTGGCTTCCATTGCAGCTCTAATAATTCATGTGTAGTTCTACCCCCGGAGGAGCTGCTGGTTTGTTTTGGGTGGCACATTTACCTTGTGGCTCTTCCCAATTCCTAGGGGTGAATGGTGCATATAGCAGTAGTAAAGGAATGTCCGCAACAAGTGTCTTTTGCTGTGCGCTTTATTACCCAGCCGGGTAAAAACAATAAAACTTGTGGTGAGGAAAGTTGAGTAGAAGATAGAAGGAGACTAGCAAATTCAGGCGTAGCAATAGGGAAACAATCCTGCTCCCAAGTGCAACACTTCTCTGCGCCACTCCTGCTTGAGTGGGTATAGCGTACCTGGACAGGCCTCTCTCACTGACCTGGCAGCCAGATTATCGCTCGAACCTTTGAGGAAAAGTCTCTGCCACAGACCCTCCTGGAATGGACTTCAGGGAGACACCTCTGCCACAGGCCCTCCTGATTGCAAATACAGAGGCAATCCTCCTCGGAAGAATTACGCCTGGATCTCCTTCAAATTGCTTTGAGGTACCGACTGACAGGTGACCAGCTTCTCAGTGTCCAGATACCTCAATCCCCGGTGGATTGTCGAGACCCTATTGGATCGCCAGCCTCTCATTGGCTCTCCTCAGATGGACTCCCTACCGAACAGCTATACCGCTTGGGATCTTCGGGATTGGGAACCCAGTCGACCACTGGGCTCCCGGCCACGACTTAAATGTTCCAGACCAGCCTGGTCCCAGAACCAGGAACTCCGCGTGGCACGTGCGCCCCGGCCCGGTAGGCCATAACGTCGGAGCCACGTGGTGCAGACACCCTAAAGGTGGATGCCGCACTTGAAGAAGAAGACCCAGAACTAATGGCAACTGCCCCATAAATACCCTCCCCCAGCATGCACAGTGAGGTTCAACCCACCTGATTGGCTGCTGGGGAAGAGCACCCAAACCTTGACTCCACTGCTGCCAACTACTGCACTGCACAACAGAATGAGCCCACAGCACAGGCAAGCTGAGACAGAGACCCAATTTGAACATTTTAACCAGATCAGAGTTTAACTACACTCTGATCTCCCTCTAAATTTAAATAGCACCGGTACTTTGAAGTAAGCAGGCGCTACACATGTGACTGAGAGCCACAAAGAAAGCTGATGCTGAAAGATGTGAAGGTGTGTCACAATTCACATTGCCCTTTAGGAAAACCCACCATTTATCATGGCCACCGGTAACTGGAGAACCATGACACACTTTGGTCCTAGCAGGCTCACCTGTGATGTAAAAAGGGGGAAGGCTAAGGTTCAAAATCTTCAATGGGGATTCTCAGCTTGCTGTATTGAAGACAGCAGGACTTTTGGGGACAGCTAAGCCAGTGATAATGCCATAATGGACTCTCATCTCACAGAGGTATGCCTGGTCAGTCACACTACGGTAATTAGAATCAGGGAAAGACATTGTTCATATCGAAGTGTATGCCACAAGTTGTTCAGTAAAGTTATATTAACCGTTCTTAGCCTGGTGTGAAGTTATTCAAAGGGGTATATATTGGTTCTGGTGTATAAAGAGAACCGGGCTCTGTAAAGCACTACAGGTATAAAGTAACACCACTACAAAAGGTCTATTTAGTGAGAAAGTACACAGGAAGAATGTAATTGCTAAGAGTAACCGAGCACTAGTCAAGCTGCAAGCAACCAGTCGTTAGGCATGGAACCTGGTAAGGTGACGGGTCCTCCGGTAATGAGGGGGTTGATGTTCTGGCTCCCTCGTAGCGGTCATTATCCAGTAGCAACCAAATCTAAACTCGCATTGCAGAGACCCATGGCCTGGGCATGAGGTACGGGAAGTGAAAAGTTAAGGAACATGCATGAGGTCCGTGCTATGTCTACGGCAGGACCCCATTCTGTTACTGGGAGTGAGGTATCCGAGGTACACTGAACTGGTGGAGTGGTTGCAGACTCAGCATTTCCCTCCTAATGCAACCTACAAGTTACAGTGTGTAGTGACATGGGACAGTACTTTATTGGAGGAACTCTGCACTTTATTATTGCACACAGTGAAGGCTCATCTCTAATTCTGGGAACTGCCTTAACCTCCCTGGCGGTATGATTCTTTCTGAAAAAACATGCTGAAAGCGGTACAATTATTTGCAAGGAAATTTGGTGTTTTATACTGTAGGCCTGTGATTTTTAGGAATAACTCACTTAAATCTGACCAAACAAGAATCTAATAGGCGTCCCGGGTATGACATTTTTTTAAAAACAAAATTTTAAATTATAATATAATAAATAATTATAAATAATTATAGCAAGTAATAATATAATTAAAATAACAAATATTCAATAATGTAATCAACTCAAAATCACAGAAATTTGCTCAGTTGCAGAATTGTTGCTGTCATTATTATTTTTTTTTTTTTATGACGAATTTCCCCGCAAATCGCTATCGCACAATTCTGCAAGTGATTATAATTTATTATCGCTGTTTTCTAGCTGATCTAAAACCATTTTTGACATAAAAAGACACTTTTGGTTGCTATGGACAATCTACAGTTTGCAGGCAGAAAGAACGGTTTTTATTATATAAAATAACATGTAGGGCACTGGGCAGACCACTAGGGACACTAGGGTGTGTGTTTTTTTTACATACAGTACTGTAATCTATAAGATTAAAGTATACTGTATGTATAGTGTTTGTTTACTTTTTTGAATTTGGCGCCGATCTCCGCTCCCGTGCGTCGTAACGTCGCAGGGAACGGAGATCGGCGGCACAGGAGGACGCTGTGTGAATCGAGTGAGGTCCCGCTCGCTCACACAGCGTGGTGACATCGCTGGATCCAGGAGAAGGTAAGCCAGCACGCGCTGCAGGCTCTGCATATCTACCCCGAGCGTGACTCGGGGTTACCGATTTTGGTAGAAAAAATCAACCCCGAGTCACGCTCGGGGATACCGCCAGGAGGGTTAATGTTAGTTTTTCACATGACCACATTCTTTGCCTGGTCAAAGGCAATGATGAGCGCACTCTGCGCAAAAGGTACCCCCATGTGCAGGGGGATTAGGCCCTGTTCACAACTAGATTGAAAGATCCACTTAAGTGCTGCTTTCTGTCCTCAGATCTTGCCCATCGGACATTTACCTGGCTCACAGCTGCGGCTCATCCTCTTCTTTGTTGAGGAATTTCACTTGTTCTACAAGTGGCTTTGCTGTTCACAAGTAATAACTAGTTCATTTACATATATGTGAGCTGTTCATGCAGCAAATCTATTTACATCTATGTCCCTCAATATTTACACAGCTCAGCCACATAGCACAGTTAGCTTGTTTTCTTTAATGAAGTTAAAGCAGAACTCCACCCAAAAGGGTAAGTTCCGCTCTTCCTTCTACCCCCTCCTTCTTTACATTTGGCACTTTGTTGGGGGGGGAGTCCCGGATTTTGACAGGTACCCGCTACATTACTTACGGCTGGATCGCCACAACGATCTGAGCAGAATTTCGTCCCCCCTCCTTCCCCCACAGCCTTCTGGGACGTATCACTGGCCCAAAAGACTGCAGGACCGTTCACAAAGAGCAACGTGACTCGCGCATGTGCAGTTGGAACTTGGCTGTGGAGCCACAAGACTTCTCTGCTGGTTTCCTTTAGTCAAGATGTCACTGCTTGGACCCAAAGCCAATTGAACAATCTGCTTGGGTGAGGACAGCGCTGGATCCAGGGACTTATATTGAAAGTCAGCAGCTACTGTATTTAGCTTGCTGATCTTAATTTTTTGGGGGTGGGGGGGGGGGACTCCTCTTTAAGCAACACAGCCTGGCCATGTGCCTGGCCTTAACCCATGAGTTGACAGAGAAGGAGCAGCTGCATATGTATGAGCCATTCCTCTGTTCCCTCCTCCAGTCAGAGAGTTTTTGCCAGGCCATATGCACTTGAGCACAGGTGAGTGGCTCACAGTGCTTCCCTTTGCCAATCAAGGTGGTGCTGTACATTGGATTATTGGAGGTAAGTACCAAATAAAAATTAGGTTCTTAGAGTAAGCCTCTCAAGAGCCCTAAGTCCTGATGCAAGCAGCAGGCTGGCTCTTGGGAAAAGTAATGCAAATATCAAAATGCCTTGATGAGTGGTTGTCAGGCTGGAGGTGTGTTGAGAAAAGTGGAAAAATAGCATTGGACCTGTAAGGTTATCCTATTGGTTTTGCTATCTTATACCCCTTTGACACTGGGTCGTTTTGCAAGCGGTCGAATAGCGCCACAAAATTGGCGATAAAGCGCCACTAAAAATAGCGGCGCTTTACCGCCGACACATCTCCCGCCCCAGTGTGAGAGGGGCCTTAAAATATTGATGTTGTAAGTGACCTGCTTCCTGGGCAGGTGGCTTTTTCACCCCAAAGGATCTCCACAATCTCCTTGCCCTGTAGTTTAATGTAACAACATTGTGAATTGAAGTCCATGCAGGACAGCCAAGCTGGAGAGGAAATGACTAGATGATGCTGGACCTCCTCCATCTAGGAAATTAGATGGGCTCTGACTTTCTGTGGCTTTTATTGCACACTGTGAGAAGCTTACAGCTCACAGTGTGCAGTGAAATTAGTTATCCATTTCAGTACAGCAGAGAAGCCTGTACAATAGTGGAAAAAAGCTCTGAAACTCTTGTATGTACATTAACAATGGCAGACCAGTGTGACTATAGAATACATTGTGCATGCAAAGATTGCTGGCTGTCAGAGATGATGGCAGAGAGAAAAGAGATGAAGTCAGCAGGGAGGGGGATTCGGTATGGTAATCACAGACTCGCAGGAAGAGGAAAACATTCAAGTTAATAAAAAGAAAGTCATCTACTCAGATGCAATTTCTTTGTTGGCTTTAAATGGTATTCTTTATTGTAATCCTTGTAATGCGTGTGTACCATGCGGGAGGCAAGCGTTTTTTTTTTGTCAGCCGCCTCTTCGTATTGGATATGTTTCGGTGATTCCAGGAGGAGATGCGCTCGGCTTGCTTTGCTCTGCAGCTCTTCTGCGATTGAGTGATGTTTAATTTATATTTACGATGGCAGATAAGCTTAGCATTTTCATGTCCTTTTTTTTGTTTTGTTTTTTGTTTATTACCGTATCAGTGATCGTAAAGCAGTCGGGATTAGGGGTGAAAAAATGTACCGTTTTGTATTGAAAATAAACATCTTTGCAAATGTAATACCTTCTTTATTATATTTGCAAAGATGTTTAATTTAGATTGTATTTGGGGAAACGAGCAGATGTCTTATCTCTCCATTCTGACTTGTTTTTTGGCTGCCCAGAGGCATGCTGGAAATAGAGGCTTATGATTCCCCCCCCCCCCCCATGTGATCGTATTTACTATACAATATTTAATTTGGTTTTAGAGATATTGATACAGCTGGCGGGTTCACTGCTTCTTGGTCAGAGATTGGTTTGGCTACTGGGACTGGGGTATGGTGACCTTCCCCATATGACACTGTTAAAGCTGAACTCCAAGCAAATGGCTAAATCCACACATGAAATACATAAAAGGGAGCTAATTTACCGTATTTTTCGCCGTATAAGACGCTCCGGCATAAAAGACGCACCCAATTTTAAAGGAGGAAAATCTAGAAAAAAAGATTCTGAACCAAATACTGTAGTAAAATATTTGCCCCCCACTCGTCATGACCATCACACCACCCCCACATTAGTAATAGCCAGTAACATTGCCCCCACATTAGTAATAGCCAGTAACATTGCCCCCACATTAGTAATAGCCAGTAACATTTCCCCCACATAGTAATAATAGCCAGTAACAGTGCCCCCACATAGTAATAATAGCCATGAACATTGCCCCCACATTAGTAATAGCAGCCAGTAACATTGCCCCCACATTAGTAATAGCAGCCAGTAACATTGCCCCCACATAGTAATAACAGCCAGTAACATTGCCCCCACATTAGTAATAGCAGCCAGTAACATTGCCCCCACATAGTAATAACAGCCAGTAACATTACCCCCACATTAGTAATAGCAGCCAGTAACATTGCCCAACATAGTAATAACAGCCAGTAACATTGCCCCCACATTAGTAATAGCAGCCAGTAACATTGCCCCCACATAGTAATAGCAGCCAGTAACATTGCCCCCACATAGTAATTATAGCCAGCAACATTGCCCCCACAACTCACTGTTGTTGCAGATGCATGGCAAGATCGCGGCGCGCGCTCTGCTATGAATAAACAGATCCACGAGCAGAGCAGTGATGACGTCAGTGCGCCGGGTGTACTAAGATGGCCGACCGCTCCGGAGCTAGGCCAAATCTGCGGTCTTTCCTAAGGCTGCGGCGGCGGTGCGTTCCGCAGAACGCAGATCGGTCAGGCGAAACCGTGTATTCGCCGAATAAGACGCACCAACTTTCCCCCCCCAGTTTTGGGGAAGAAAAACTGCGTCTTATACGGCGAAAAATACGGTACCTTCCAAAAGATTTGTAATTCTGTCAATCCAGTCCTGAGTTATACACAACTTTGCCACACAGCACAGCCTTATCTGACAGAGCAGGAAGCATTATTATTTCCCTGCACTACAGTTAGAACCCTTCCACGCGTTTTGGCGCTTGTAATAGTTTCCAAAAAGTGCCGGAAAACTGCCTCTCATTCTGGGCAATGAGTGCTTTCACACTGGGGCGGTGCGCTTTGCGGGACGTTATAAAAAGTCCTGCAAGCAGCATCTTTGGGGCAGCGTGGGAGAATGGACAGCGCTTCCAAAGCACCTTAAAAGCAATTTGAAAGCGCTGCAAAACTGAAATTTTTACCCTTTTTTTGGGGGGGGGGAAAGCGCCCCGATAGTGGCCGAAAAGTGCCGCTAAAACAGTGCTTAAGGAGGTCTTAAAGTGGAGCATTTCCTCCAATGGTGTAGCAAGTAATAATCATTAAATCAACATTTTAATTTGCAGAAACTATGAAAGAAGTGATGTCAGTGTCAAATGAGGTCAAGGGTTGAAGATCAGTTGTAAACCAAAGACATGAAATATGAACAAAGCATATCACTCTATAGTGTATAGTTGTCTCAATTAAAGTGACACTAAAGGTTCAATTTTTTATTTAATTTTTTTAAATAAATTTAAATTGTCATACTTACCTCCACTGTGCAGCTCGTTTTGCACAGAGTGGCCCCGAACGCCATTTTCTGGGGTCCCCCAGCGACTCTCTCAGCTCCTCCCCCGCATCAGATAACCCCCTCTGGGAAGCGCTCTCCCAAGGGGTTTACCTTGTAGGCGTGCTCCCGAGTCCAGCATTTGCATCCATAGGCGCCGAATGCAGGCATTGGCCCCGCCCCCCGATTCATTGGATTTGATTGACCGCAGCAGGAGCCAATGGCTGCGCTGCTATTAATCTATCCAATCAAGAGTCAAGAATCCCAGGAAAAGATGCTGCGCATCCTCGTCGTGGGACATTCCAGGGCTCAGGTAAATAAAACGGGGGGGAGGGGCTGGGAGGCCGGTAATTGTCAGATGTTTTTTCACCTTAATGCATAGGATAAATTAAGGTGAAAAAACAGGAGGGTCTACAACCCCTTTAAGAGCACTAGTTGTCATTTCTGTCCGCTGCTTCATTCCTCTGCTATCAGCATGAATCACTTCTGACAAGTTTTCATTTCATGACACCAAGATGGTGATAGGGGAGGGGCCTCCAGTTGATTAACAGTGTCAGCTCTGTTCCTGTTTGCTGTGTGAAGGAGGGGTGTCCCTTCCCTCTAATCAGTTCTCGGAGCTCCCCTCACTGGGATCTGCAGAGTGTAAAGCCTGATACACACAATAATATTTTGTTTTTTGCATGCTACTTTCCATGTTTAAAACAAATAGGTTACTAAAGTACTAAAGTACAAAAAAGTATGACAGAATAAAAATTCGGAAGTGATGTAATGTGTATTTGTATTGTATTTTCAGACGAAAACTGTACTAATTGAATGAAAATCGTACGATCTGGTATCGTACAAGAAAATGTTTTGTGTTTGTTCCATCGGATTATTTCAAATGAAAGCTGTGTTTTGATGATCGGATTCTCTTCTGCCCATTGCCATGATGAGTGCGGGCATATAAAGCCCATTCGCAACCTCTTCCTGGATAACATATCGAGAGGTACACCTCTCGATCTCATGCATGCGCGATGTTCCGGCGGCCGTAGCGCTGATTGTTTATCAAGTTGCCAAAACAACGGGCGGCGATGGAGGAAGGTTCCGCCATGTTGTTATGACAACCTGGATAGATCCGCCTTAAATCACGTAATTTCCTGTTGGGAAATAACACAATTTTTTGACACACTCTTGAAAAATGATGACTTACATTGCTCAGGAGCACAGGCGAGGAAGGAAGTGATGCGGAACGCTGCGGAGCCGGAAGTGGCAGATAAGGAGCCACCACCTAGCAAAATGGCACTTTGGGTAAGTAAAAAAAAGTTTTTCACTCCAAATGTTTGTCATTATTAATCAAGGACTGAAAAAATGTAAAAAAAAAATTAGGGTGGAACTCCGCTTTAAGTAACACGTACGGGTCTTGTCCATCCCTATCCCTGTGAATGAACAGTAAAAGTAGAAGCAGGTGACTAATCATCTGAGCTCATCTTACTGTCACTTTGCGCTCTCCTCCTATCAGCACATTCCATTTCAGCACAACAGATTGTCTTCTTACTTATGTTGCTCCCTCCCCCCACCAGAGACTGCAAGTCAAATTCAGGTACCCACACTGCTTGTATTTTTTTTTAAAATTGGGGGATATTTATTATAGCAAAAAAGTAAAAAAGATTGTTTTCTTTTCAAAATTGACGCTCTTTTTTTGTTTATAGCGCAAAAAATAAAAACCACAGAGGTCATCAAATACCACCAAAAGAAAGCTCTATTTGTTTGAAAAAAAGGAAATGTTGTTTCCAGAGTCGCAAGACCGCACAATTGTCAGTTAAAGCGATGCAGTGTCGTATCACAAAAAATGGCAAATCCTTCCGGGGCTGAAGTGGTTAAAGAAGCTAATTTATTTCCCAAGAAAATAGGAATGCTAATATAAAACACTAAACAAAATATTACAGAGCATATGAAACATAAGAACATCAATGATAATTTACGTAAGGTCGTCTCTGTGTTCAGTATCTTCAGCTTGGCTTAATGGCAAGAGAGCAAGTAGCTCTATCTGGCCACTATTTTTAAAGCCCACTCAGACACCACCCACACAAACACCCATATAGCCTTCTATCCAATGAAAAATCTATAAGAGGCAGTCATTCTTAAAGGAACACTAAAGGTTTGTTTTTTATTAGATCAATTGATTGCTGTAAGCTAGAGCATTTAAATATCACTTAACTCGTTTTTCCTTTTGACCTCCAAAATACAGTAATCCAGGTTTGAAAATGCCATTTCCTGTCTCTCCTCTTCTTGCTTTCCACCAGCATCTGAGCCGTTTTGCATGGTGGAAAGCAGAATGTGCTCACCCCCTCCCTATGACTACAGCCCTGCGTGAAGATGCTCTCTTATGCCTCACAGGCATGGAGGCTAAGCCTAATGGGAACTGTAGTTCCCATTAGGCCGTGATGTAGCAAGAATGAATGTGCACCGCAAACCAGGAAGTCAGTGAGAATAATGATTCAGGAGTGCTGGAGGTGAATAAAACAGCTCGATTTCAACAGGTATCAAACTAGTTATAATGCAAAACATTACTTTTTACTTTATCAGCTACTGTCAGACTTTAATTTAAAAATATTTTTGTCTTTACAACCCCTTTAATATACCATCCTCCAGGAAGCATGCTATAATGTCCACTAGGGGCAGCGAATAGTCCATAAATCACTGATTTTGAACCGGACCATCTTTCAGTAACAGCTGGCTTTCTGTAACAGGACATTTGAATTTGCACCCCTCCAAGAGGTCTTATCTGGTGCTTCTCTACCCCCATACCGCACACCAGGAGGCCTGCAAGAACATCCTGTGAATTCCCATTTATGACTCTTCATTATCACCACCCTGCTGGGTGAACTTGCTCTGCTGGCAATCCAGGCCAGGTGTAATCAGGTTTCAACCATCCAGAAACATCTGATATTAAAACAAAAAAAAAAAACATGTTGCCTTCCAACACCACGGTTACATGGGGTTACAAGCATTTGGCTTTTGAAATGCCAGTAAACTCCAGTCCTGAATGCAATTTTTCTGCTTTTAAAAAAATGCCTGTAACCTCAACTGCATATAAACTACTATAAACAACTGAATGTACATGTACACATTAGATAACTTAGAGGAGAGTTCAGTGCCTGCTGGAAAAAATGCCCAACTGCTTCCAAACTTCAGTTTAGCAGATGTAGTGTACATGAGGCCTAAAAAGAAATGTAATGATGTATACATGTTTACAGAGTTGCAATCACTGTAGTCATCTGCATGGAGGTCTGTATATTTTGGGGGTCAGCAAACAAGACACCCAATAGCACCTAGCTAACCCCCCCCCCCTCCCCCCGTCGGTCGGCCCCACACTTATGCCCTGTACACACGATCGGTTCATCCGATGAAAACGGTCTGATGGATTTTTTCATCAGATATCCGATGAAGCTGACTTTCATCAGTCTTGCCTACACACCATCAGTTAAAAAACCGATCGTGCCAAAACGCTGTGACGTAAAACACAACGACGTGCTGAGAAAAATTAAGTTCAATGCTTCCGAGCATGCGTCGACTTGATTCTGAGCATGCGTTGATTTTTAACCGATGGATTTCACCACAGACGATCGTTTTTTTCTATCGTTTTTATAACCATCAGATAATTTTAAAACAGGTTGTAAGTTTTTTCACGATGGGAAAAAAACTGATGTGGCCCACACACGATCGGTTCGTCTGATGAAAACGGACCGTTTTCATCAGACGAACCAATCGTGAGTACGCGGCATTACGTTGGCCAATCCGATCACTTCTCCTCCAATTGAATCTCAGGTCCTGCTTCCTGATTGGCCGGGAGGAGACAATAGCGAATATTAATTTGCTATTGTCACACAACTGGGTGGACTCAGGCCGCAGTCCTCTGCACCCCGAGTCCGCCACTTTTTTGAGCCAATTAGAGCCTCTGGCTCTAATCACATGCTTCTAAAAAACATTGGAATCCATGCAACCGGCACCCAGCATGGACCGGATGCATGAATTAGGGGGGGGGGGGGTGGCGCAGAAAAGCACATGATTTTGTGCACATTTCCACAACACACTGATGTAGGGCTGCAACTAACGATTATTTTCATAATTAATTATTGTTTCAATGAATCTGATAATAGCCTTAAGAAAAAGAAAAAGAAAATTGCATTTTTAATTTTTTTTGGGCCAATTTGTTGTTGGGCAGATTACAAAACACAAATTGCCTCAAAAACACATGACATGCTTTTCTGCAGCTTCTCCATTGAAGTATATTGAACCAAAAAAAACAAAATAGCACCGTTTTGCGTTAAAAAGTCTTTGCCTTTCCAAATACGCAGCAGCTGAAAACAAATCATGGATGTGAACGTGTCCCATAGGAAAACATGTAAATGAACTGTAGTGTGTTTCTGCAAAAAGCACATGAAAAACAGAGGTGTGACCCAGGCCTGAGATGTTTAGTAACATAATGGGGTTAAAAAAACAAAAATAAGTCCAAAAAGAGCAAATAATCGCTACTGTAAGGGGTTCTTTTTTTTACTGTGGGACAGTGAAAGTAATATTTACAGTAGCAATTTGCTTTTTTGTACTATAAAGGGTTATTTTTTTTTTTAACCCCATTATGTTACTGGCCGATTAATCGATTATGAAAATTGTAATCAATTAATTTCATAATTGATTAGTTGTCGATTAATCGATTAGTTGTTTCGGCCCTACACTGATGTGAACGAAGCCTTAAAGCAGTAGTAAACTGATGCAATAAAATAAAAAAAAATTCCCCTGCTAAGAAGGCTTCCATCTTCCCCTGGGCTTCCTTTCTGGGTTTGCGGACTCCCGCTGTGTGAGTGGCAGGTGTCGCGATGACATCATGCGCAGGAGCCCTGAATTACGACATGAAGGTCTGGCATAGCGTGACGGACCTTCAGAGCACCATGTCGTAACTCAGGGCTCCTGCGCATGATGTCATCGTGACACCAGGTCCGTCACGCTATGCCAGACCTTCAGAGCACATGCGCCGGTGATGTCACTAGCTGCATCCAGGGTGAATATCTGCTAAACGGTGCACATTTAGAAGATATTAATTTTACCTACAGGTAAGTCTTATAATAGGCTTACCTGTAGGTA
This sequence comes from Rana temporaria, assembly GCF_905171775.1. Taxonomy (NCBI): domain Eukaryota; kingdom Metazoa; phylum Chordata; class Amphibia; order Anura; family Ranidae; genus Rana; species Rana temporaria. The sequence continues at coordinate 380,335,585 of NC_053491.1, read as the reverse complement.
AAAAAAATCACAAAGCGGACTTCATTACTGCTTTAATCTTTATGGAGGGCCAAAGGCAAAGCCTTTACTCTTGACATTTACCCTTGCCATCTGCCACTTTTTCTGGCTTCTCTTCCTAGGCCTCCCATTCCTGTTACTGCTTCCACCCCCTTTATTCTTCAAGGTTCCCTGCATCCACCAACATCTGCATGAGCCTAAAGCCAATCACAGGCAACTTTGGGCCTGCCTAGAACGGCATGTATGGTATAAAGAAACGTGCGGTGTGGAAAAACAGGCAGGAGGCGGGGCAGTGTCACAAAGTATTTAGAACCACAGGCTTGTCACCCTGAGATCACCTGGCAAAGTGCATTATTTTACAAACCATTTGACAGGAAAAATGCTTCTTGTAAATGTGTCTGAAGTGTGTTTATAGCTGTTTTATTAGAGTTGTCCTTCAAATAAGGTCAGCTTTTGTTGCGACTACCCTGCAAAATTGAGCACAGGGAATTCCGTATTTTTTTTTTGCTTTTATAAAAATGCTGTTGTACTTATTTTTTCCTTTTACTCATTATAAATTGATTGCACAGCATACTATTTTGTCACATTTCCATAACAAGGCTGTCTCTATCACTACATGATCTGCTTGCATGCTGCGTCCATCGACTTACCCCAAGGGTTCGGAGACTTACTGCTGATGTTAATGAGCAATGATTTGCCCCCTGATTGGTCCCTGGAGCAGCATTGTAAACTCTTTCACCTGACGCCGGCAGTGGAGCCATCACACAGTTGCCTTCCCAAGACCTTGGAATTCGTTGTTAGCATTTTTTTTTTTATGCTTGCGTAGAGGGTTCTTTAACGTGGATCTGTAATAAATATGTTAAAGCTCAGAAGACCTAATCATGACACTGCTGAGGCAAACGGCTTTGTCTAAAAGCTGCCGAGGAGAATTGTGCAGAATACAAAGCAAAGGCTTTCTTAAGATGAAAACGCTGCTGACACTTCAATAGGGGCTGCAGGTTCGCCGCAGAGGAACCGAGGAAGAATTTCAGGCAGATCCCAGAGCTCTTCCAGACATATTTCTGTGGATTAGCAAAAGGCTTTCTCAAGTTCAAAGGACCCGCCGCTTCAGAATGGAAGGGCAGACTGGTCACTTTTACTTGCAGGCACATGAGAAAAGTTTACACGTAGCCTGTTAATTAAAGGAAAACTCCACTTTCAGAAAAAAATAGTTCATATAACATATCAGTGCGTGCAATTTTGTAACTTGAGCTTATTAAAATGTACCTTTTTGTGTTAATCTCAAGTATGGTAAAATGTTCTACCATATATAGCCAACAAACAGTTGTGCACACCTGACCATCACACCTATATGAGCCTGTTGGACATCCTATTCCAGATTAAACCATGAGCATTAATACAGCGTCACTCGCCACATTGCAGCCTCCACTCTTCTGGGTAGACTTTCCACAAGTTTTTAAACTGTGTCTTTGGGAGTTTGTTCCCTTTTGTGTGGTCAGGAACTGATGTTGGAAGAGGAGATATGGCTTGCCATTGGAGCACCAATTCATCCCAAAGATGTTCAACAGGGTTGGAAGGCAGGGCTTTTGCTGGGCAAGTAAATTCCACAGCTGACTGGTCTGACCATGTCTTTATGGAGCTGGCTTTGTGCACATTATGGGCCAGATCCACAAACTAATTATGCCGGCGTATCTATTGATACGCCGCGTAATTTCAAAGTTCCCGCGTCGTATCTTTGTTTTGTCCACAAAACAAGATACGACTGAATGAGGGATCGATCCGACAGGCGTACGTCTTAGTACGCCGTCGGGTCGTAGGTGTATATTTACGCTGGCCGCTAGGTGGCGTTTCCGTCGAATTCCGCGTTGAGTATGCAAATTAGCTAGATACAGCGATCCACGAACGTACGTCCGGCCGGCGCATTTTTTTACGTCGTTTGCGTTCGGCTTTTTCCGGCGTATAGTTACCCCTGCTATATGAGGCGTATCCTATGTTAAGTATGGCCGTCATTTCCGCGTTGAGTTTTGAAAATGTTACGTCGTTTGCGTAAGTTGTTCGCGAATAGGGCTTTGCGTAGAATGACGTCACCGTCGTAAACATTGGCTTGTTCTGGTTTAATTTTGAGCATGCGCACTGGGATACCCCCACGGACGGCGCATGCGCAGTTGAAAAAAACTTAATTTACGTTGGGTCAAGACGTATTTACATAAAAAACATGCCCCCATCACATCCATTTGAATTGCGCGCCCTTACGCCGCCAAAGATACACTACGCCGCCGTAACTTACGGCGCGCATTCTTTGAGGATATAAAAAAAAAGTACGTTACGGCGGCGTAGTGTATCAGAGATACGCTACGCCCGACGGAAATATGCGCCAGGGTACGTGGATCTGGCCCTATATATATATATATATATATATATATATATATATATATATATATATATAAACAGTGGGGGAAAATGTATTATTTGATCCCCTGCAGATTTTGTAAGTTTGCCCACTTACGATTTTTTATCATAGGTGTATTTTAAATGATAGCGAAAAAATATCAACCAATAGTCTAGAAAAAAACACATGATACAAATGTTATAAATTGAATTACAATTCAGTGAGTAAAAAAGGTATTTGATCCCCAAGCAAAACATGACTTAGTACTTGATGGAGAAACTCTTGTTGGCAAGCACAGAGGTAATCAATAAATATACAAAAAATGCGCTAGATGCTATAAGTGTGTATAGGCCATAAACCAATATTGTGTTATAGCGACCTGAAAAGGACGCTACAATTGCAAAGTCCCAAGTGTAGTGTTTGTATGAAAATAACAGTCACAAAAACTTTAAAATCCCAAATAAAGTGCTTGTGCTCAAAACTTGAGGATCAACCTCGACGCGTTTCAGCCTATCAAATGGGCCGTCATCAGGAAGTTGTAATTTCACCATTTTGGTTATGGGCATATATACCCTTACTCTAGATCACATGTTAAATTTTATACAATCAGGTTTTGTTACCTGCTATTTGCTCGGGAGAGCTCACAATCTACATATTTGCCCCTTTATTTAAACAAACATATTACCTATCAAGGTAGATAGCATGTAAAAACTAATTTATAAAAAATGTATCATTAAATCACATGTATCTTAAACAATTTTATAGCACACTTATAGCAAATTTTTTTGTATGTTTATTGATTATTAATTTGCACAGCAAATTTTATCACTGCAGCTGTTAACTATTTCCTGTATTATCACTATTTATTTATTAGTATCTGGTTTCCTTTGGCGCTTTGGTTATTTAATTTCAACATTTCTAGTAGTTGGTTACCAGGTGTACACACATCTCAGGAGGGATTTTGGTCAATTCTTCTTTACAGATCTTCTCTAAATCCGTACATTTTTTTAGTTGTCGCTTGGCAACTCAAAGTTTCCGCTCCCTCCATAAATTTTCTTTAGGATTAAGGTCAGGAAACTGGCTAGGCCACTGCATAACTTTAATGTGCTTCTTCTTGAGCCACTCATTTGTTGCCTTGGTGGTATGTTTTGGGTCATTGTCATGCTGGAAGACCCATTGACGACCCATCTTCAGTATTCTGTCTGAGGGAAGAAGGTTCTCATTCAAGATTTTACAATATGCAGCCCCATCGATTGGCCCCTCTATGTGGCAAAGTCAGCCTGTACCTTTTAGCAGAGAAACAGCCCCAAAGCATAATGTTCCCACCTCCGTGCTTTACTCTAGGGATGGTGTTCTTAGGGTCATAGTTAGAATTTTTCTTCCTCCAAACATGGTGAGTCAAATTAATGCCAAATAGCTCAATTTTGGTCTCATCTGACCACAGCACTTTTTCCCAATCCTTCTCTTAATCATGTTAATTGGCAAACTTCAGATGAGCCGGTACATGTGTCTTTTTGAGGAGGGGAACCTTGTGGGCGCTGTTGGATTTCAATCCATGGCAGCATATTGTGTTACCAATGGTTTGTTTGGTGACTGTGGTCCAACTGCCTTGAGATCATTCACAAGCTCCTCCTGTGTATTTCTGGGCTAATCCCTCACTTTTCTCATCATCATCATCCTTACCCCATGAGGCAAAATCTTGCATGGAGCTCCAGACCGATGGCGATTGATGGTCATTTTGTATTTTTTCCATTTGTGAAAAATCACTCAGTTGTCTCCTTCTCACCAAGCTTCTTGCTGATGGTCTTGTAGCCCATTCCAGCCTTGTGCAGGTCTACAATCTTATCCCTGACATCCTTTGACAGCTCTTTGGTCTTGCCCATGATGGTGAGGATTGAATGGAAGAAAGAGATTCTGTGGACAGGTGTCGTTAGGAGCACCTTTTGACTAGACTAATCTGTGTACCACATGAGCACATACTGTAGCCAGAATTACTTATTTTGTTCACTGAACGGCAACTCAATTTATAACATTTGTATCATGTTTTTTTCTGGATTTTTGGTTGATATTCTGTTTCTATCATACAAAATACACCTATGATAACAATTATAGACTCTTCATTTCTTTGCATGTGGGAAAACTTGCAATATCTGCAGGGGATCAAATCATTTTTTAACCCACTGTGTATATACAGTGCCTTGAATAAATATTCATACCCCTTGAAATTTTCCACATTTTGTTACGTTACAACCAAAAACGCAAATGTGTTTTATTGGGATTTTATGTGATAGACCAACACAGAGTGACACATAATTGTGAAGTGGAAGGAAAATTATAAATGGTTTTCAATTTTTTTTACAAATAAATATGTGAAAAGCGTGGCGTGCATTTGTATTCAGAGCCCCCTTTACTCTGATACCCCTAAAATCCAGTAAAACCAGTTGCCTTTAGAAGTCACCTAAATAGTGAATAGAGTCCACCTGTGTGTAATTTAATATCAGTATAAATACAGCTGTTTTGTGAAACCCTCAGAGGTTTGTTAGAGAAGCATCATGAAGGCCAAGGAACACACCAGACAGGTCAGGCATAAAGTTGTGGAGAAGTTTTAATCGGGGTTAGGTTATAAAAAAAGGATAAAATGGGGGGAGGGTTTGGGACTTTGAATGAGATGCGTTTTTAGCTTCCATATATATATTTAATCACATACTGCTAAAAACGCATCTCATTCAAAGTCCCAAACCCTCCCTCCCTTTTATCCATTTACAGGGATGGAGGCCTGTGGTAGTGTCTATCATATGCCTCATCTAAAGTCCCAACCCTATCCCCCCCTTTTTTTAACACTATCCAGGAATGGAGATGCGTTTCAGGAGTGGAATAAAGTGCCTCCACAGATCTACCACTGACAGTTAATTATGCATTGTCCTTTTTTGACTAGCTGACCCAGGTTGATGTGGTCCCCCTTTAATTTGGTGGTATTTTGGTTTGGTAGGCATGTTTGGTTCCACTCCACTTTGCTAGACCAACTATAGGTAGGGGCAGGGTTTAGGTGATCACCTGCCCCCTATCTATTGATTAGCACGCCTGTGCTCCTTTTTAGGAGACTTTAAAATTCATAGTTAGGACTGCAGTACACAGAGTGCCTTGACGCGGCCTGCAGTTCACACAGGTATTTGCAAATACATGCAACTAAACCTCTGTTTTTAATGCATACAGCTAGACAGATTAATTTGGTTTAGTGCTTTTTTGGTTGGTAACTTTGAGCCTGGCTATTTTGGAAAAAAAATTTATATTCCATATATATATATATTTAATCGCATACTGCTAAAACACATTCATTCAAAGTCCCGAACCCTCCCCCCCCTTTTATCTACAGGGATGGAGGCCTGTGGTAGTATCTATCATATGCCTCATCTAAAGTCCCAACCCTATCCCCCCTTTTTTTAAGGTTATAAAAAAAAGTATCCCAAGCTTTGAACATATCACAGAGCACTGTTCAATCCATTATCCAAAAATGGAAAGCGTATGGTACAACTGCAAACCTACCAAGACATGGCCGTCCACCTAAACTGACTGGTTGGGCAAGGAGAGCATTACTCAGACAAGCAGCCAAGAGGCCCATGGTAACTCTGGAGGAGCTACAGAGACCCACAGCTCAGGTGGGAGAATCTGTCCAATGGAAAACTATAATGCCTCGTACACACGGACGGATTTTCCAAGAAAAGAAGTCCGACTGGCTTTTTTTCTTGGAAAGTCCGGCCGTGTGTAGCCTTTATCTGACTTTTTTTTAGGAAGTCTGACGGACCTTAGATAGCGAACCTCTTTCTTTTTGTCGGACTTCCGACAGACTCACGGTGGACATTTGAACGGTTAAAGTCTGACCGGGTGTACAAGGCATAAGTCGTGCACTCCACAAATCTGGCCTTTATGAAAGAGTGGCAAGAGGAAAGCCATAAGAAGTCCCTTTTGCAGTTTGCGAGAAGCTGGCACTCACCAGTACATATCTTTTAGAATGCCCACGCCTGCGCATTTGTTACCCGGGTTTCTCTTACACAAACAGTAGACTTCAGCTTAAGTAGTAGTAGTTACAAGAGCAAAGTCCCTTTAAAGACAGCACACCAGCCTTCAGGACACCAGCCTGTGTCCCCTTTAACAGACCCACAGCAGACTATAGGGCACTGAGGGGTAGCTAGAGCACAAGGTCCCCAGTAGCTCTGAGTCTGTACTCACAAGGCCCAAGGACAGAAGATAACCTCCTTCCAATCTTCCAAGCGACACTCTGCAGTGATACCAGACAGATCTTTGGCAGACAACTCCCCTCATTTAACTTCTTCTTAGCACTTGAGTTTCAACCTTCCTCCCCTCAGGTCACCCACCCAAGGCCTCACCAACAGCAGCTTCTACCTGGGAGGGCAGCATACCCCTCCAGATTGGACTCCTGCACTCTGGGACAAGACCCTGAACTCTGTGTGCTCCTAGAATAAAAGAATAATAAATACAGTCTCCCAGCATTCCATAAGAGCATGCCTCTCTGGGATAGGCTGGGGCTGCATCAATATTTATGTTGCCCCCTGCATAGCTCCACACCTATCATCCAGAATCTTCTCAAGTTACCTGGATACAAATGGAGCTATCTGGCAAACTGACAGTAGCAGAGCAGACCTGACTAAACAATTACCTCTCCCTGAGTACAGTGAGCTTATCTATGCTTTTATCTTACCCAAAATGATAGCTACAATGATTACAACGTGTCAACCAAATTTTCCTATCAAAAACACACACTGAGGCTGGGTTCACATATAAGCCGCATTCGGCTCACAGCAGGAGTCCGGTGTATCCCCACTTTACCGTTTCGGGTCCGATTTCAGCACAAATGTTTTGCTGAATTCGAACTTGAAACGTACCGAAAGACTGGCTCCAGTGCAATTTGCACTGGAGCCGCTGCCGAGATGTGTGAACTGGCTCAATAGAGAGCCAGTCACAATCTCCTGCTATGCAAGGAAACCCACATCCAATTCACATAGGTGTGAACCCAGCCTAACACTTATCTAACTATCCTAGCACCTACCTAGGAGGGTGACACATCTACATATATGAGGCCCTGTATACACGATCAGTCCAAACTGATGAAAACGGACTGATGGTCTGATGTGCCTACACACCATCAGTTCAAAATCCGATCGAGTCCAACGCGGTGACGTTTTCATCAGTTTGGACTGATCGTGTGTACAAGGCCTTAGTCCTCCACATAATAAATAGGACCTGATCTACAAGAAACACTATGCATTCAATTTATAAGGAGGAGAGATGACATAGTAATGGCAAATGATGCTTTAAATTGAAAGCATCATATTTAATACCTGTTCATGGCAACATCCAACCAATCCACTTAACGCTGAGCCTTGTAACAACATCTGAATGTTCCCATTAGATGCTGAGCATGTGTCTTTCGTCGTCAGAATATACATATCACCACTCCTGTCCCGGCTTCCATAACACAATTATGTAAATAGCTGATTAAGTACATAATTGCATTAAGAAACTTGACAAAACTGATAGCTACACACAGCAACAATGTCACGTATCCTCTCGGCGCCCATAACTTACTGCTCGCGGGTCGCTCTTTTGTAAGCAGGGCCGCTCCGCTAATTCCCCAGAGAGGTGATAAGATTTTAATGGATATTATTTGAATATCAAATAAAAGGATTTGTTCTCAGGAGTATGCTAAGGGTGACACATATCCACTAGACTGAAAGGAGGGGGTGGAAAATAAAATCTCTTCTATTTATCCAGGAGATGGCGGCTTTTTGTAGTGGAACTAATGTCTGTTTTCATGTCCCGATCAATAGATAAGGAGCAGCAACAGAAGAGCAATTCGGGGAAAATGAGGGTTATGTAAGCATATTTGTACGGCTTCAGGAAGAAGGTGGCGTGTTTTCAGTGAAAAGACATTTTGAGACATTATTATTGAAATGAACATATTCGAAAAACAGAAGTTAAAATTAAGTATACGACGAAGAAATACATAAGTGGTTTTTACCTCATGCTGAAACTAACAGTAGATCCAGAAATATAGACAGCCAAAGTTGTATGGAGGTGGTGCAAAAACTGGAGAACACTCTGCGTTGCATGTGTACAGACTCAAGGGCTACTAAATGATGCTTTAGGATTAAAGAAGCCATTTTTTCTATCATGGATTGAAACCCTTATTAATCATTAAGGGTCCTTGATCAAGGAGGAACCTTATAGATCCCAAAACCCATTGGTTTGTCATCTTTGTTATCTTAGGACTTTTGTAAATAGATAAATATTCTTGGACTCCTTTACCTTTGGTTTGCTTGTAGGCAAGTTGCCTACAGTGTACTAGTTAGGTAGTTGGCTTGCCTAGGCTGGAGAAGGGGTTAACTGTTCACACCTTAGTTCCTGGGCTTTTTGGGTCCTGCCTGTCTACCCTGTTATAAAATAGAGGGAATGGCCTGGTATCGGAACCAGCTCCTGGACATGCTGTGATCATCATGAGCCACAAAGAGAGATCGCTATGCCCAGTAGTCTTTTGAAAGACACCGAAAGACTGGAGAATTGCCAAGTTTTGGAAGATGCCAGTTATGGACTTGTTGAGGTACGCCTGGGCAGCCTAGTTCACTCAGATAGAGTTATGTTGCACGGGAGTGTACTTGTGTTATGTCGCCCTGGAGTGTACTTGTTGGACTTTGCCACAAATATTGAGTAAAATTGCATCAATTGTTTAAAGCGAGGTCTGAAGTAATTTAAAGGGGTGCATGATGGTTTCTGGCGTATGAAAGAGCAGGATCAGTAAAGCACATGTGGGATATGAAGCAAATCCATTACAAAAGAATAACTCAGCAAGACAAGCAGACAAAGGAATGTGGTTTCTATGGGTAACCAGGAACTAGTGCAAGGCACATTGCAGCTGTTCATGAATTGTGGCACCTGGCATGGTGGAAGGTCCTCCAGTAGAGAGGTGGTTGGTGATCTGGGGCCCTCCTCAGCAGTCGGTTCCCTGAAATTATAAAGACCAAACCTGCGTTACAGAGACCCATAGCTAGCCACTTGGTACGGGAGAGTAAGGAGAATAAGTAAGTGCACACATGAGGTCTGCGCTAGGTGCACAGCGGGACCCCATTCTGTCCCTGGTAGTGAGATGGCAGAGGTACGCTGGACTGATGGAGAGGGCATGGGCTTAGTAGTGCCTCTCCTAAATGCAATGTACAACGAGGAAGGTTTATGATGACACGGGACAGTCCTACAGTAGGACTCTGTACTTTTATTTCTACACACTGTCTACGACTCATCTCGAAGCCTGGCAACTGCCATGTTTGATTCTCACATGACTGCTGTCTCTGCCTGGTCCTGGGCATCGATGAGCACACACATGTGCGAAAGGTACCCCTACGTGAATAGCAAGTTGCTCTGTGCACATGCTGCTCTGAAACTCTCCTTTCACAAGGATTCAGCAAGCTGGGCCACAAGAGCCATAAAAATGAATGATAGGGTAAAAATTAGATCTACTCTATCACAAGTCCACAGTCATTTGAAATACAGAATGTTCATGTTTTACAGTTTTCTAAATGTTACCTCATTACCACTTTGACCTCTTTGGTCTTTTTATTTTCAGGAGGAACCCTCTTCACTTCCACCTCATCGCAGACACGATCGCCAAACAGATCCTAGCCACACTTTTTCAGACATGGATGGTGCCCGCAGTACGTGTGGATTTTTATGATGCCGATGAACTGAAGGTAATATATTGGTTTTTTTTACAACTCCCAGTCTTTGCTCCTGGAATTCTGACAGTGGGCTGAATTTTTGGTAGATCTAAAGAAAAGTATCAATGCACTGATCCCCTAAATTCAATTTGAGGATTGTCTCCTGCCAACACCTTGTCTGCACAGGAAGAAACGGGCAATGGAGGTCGGTAGTTGTTGCTTTTGGCATTCATTGTTTCTCTTGTATCATTCTATGCCTTAAATAGCTTCCAATGATATTTCACATGAGATTCAAAAGCAGTGGAGGCTGGTGTTTTATTTTTTTTGAGAGGGTGGCAAAGATACCCCCCCCCCCCCCCCACTGTGCTGTTGGTCGGTCGGTCATCCAGCCCCACACTTACCCAGTCAAGGCGGCAGTTCTCCTATGGGCAGCAGGGGGTCCATCATGTCTCCTCTTCCTCTCCTTCACGGCGGCTTCCTACAGGCGGTGGATGCTACTATCGCATCCCTTCCTCCTCTGCATCACGGCGGCTTCCGCCATGCGTCTCCTCATCCTAGGCGTCCAATAGGATCAAATGTCCTTTTAGCCAATCAGGTGATTGGCCGGGAGGAGGATCAGTGTGAGGATCAGTGTGACAATAGCGAATATTAATTCGCTATTGTCACATAACTGGGTGGGCCACACTTTTTTAAAGCCTATTAGAGCTTCTGGTTTTAATCACGTACTTAGGGGGAAAAAAACATTGGAATCCATGCGTCCGGTGCCCTACATGTAGATTAGGGGGCCGGATGCATAAATGGTGGGGTGGAGCCTGTGCGTCCCTTATGGATGGACCGCCACTGTTCAAAAGGCAGGTGTTCGATACAAAATGCATACCCTCTACACTCATATGGTATGTTTTCTTTTATTTTTGAGTCCTGGAATTGTTAGTCAGCTTTCATATTGCCAGTGCTAGTCCATATCTCTGTTCTTTGATCTTCACTGAGTGTGACAACACTGTCCTTCTGGGAAGATTCATGGGGAATGCAGAGCAGGAGAAATCTTGAGAGAAGACACTTCAGTCTGTTGCAAAAGTGATTTTGGCTGCTCTGTATTCCCCAGGATCTAACTGGAAGGAATGTGATGGAAGCATAAATCAAACTTTTTTCTTGAGGTATGTTTTAGGACTACTAACATTAGGTGATATTTAAAGGGGGAGGGGGACCCGACAGTATAAGCAGGCCTTGCTTTGTACTGGAAGGTCTGGTTTAACACTAGGTTGGTTAAAGGGGTTGTAAACTCTCGTGTTTTTTTACCTTAAAGCGGGGGTTCACCCTATAAAAAATTTCTAACACTACATCCAGCCCAGTTCTGCAAATACAATTACACTGACCTTTTTTTTTTTTCCCTGTAGATAGCGTTTATCCTTAGAATTCACCGCGGCTTCCGGGTAGGGAATCCCGCGGGAGTGGGCGTTCCTATTGACATGCCAATTGATTGACATGCTAAACGAGGGCGCATATAGTGCGTCACGACTTCCCGAAAGAAGCTCGGGTCGGCTCGGCTCTATTCGGCGCCTGCGCACCGGCGCCGAATAGAGCCGAGCCGACCCAAGCTTCTTTCGGGAAGTCGTGACGCACTATATGCGCCCTCGTTTAGCATGTCAATCAATTGACATGTCAATAGGAACGCCCACTCCCGCTGGATTCCCTACCCGGAAGCCGCAGTGAATTCTACGGATAAACGCTATCTACGGCGAAAAAAAAAAAAGGTCAGTGTAATTTTATTTGCAGAACTGGGCTGGATGTAGTGTTAGAAATGTTTTATAGGGTGAACCCCCGCTTTAATGCATCCTTTGCATTAGGGTGAAAAAACGACTATCACTGACTGCCGCCCCCCCTCCCCCCGTTTTACTTACCTGAGTTCTGTTACTCCCGCGCCAGAGATGCGCTCTTCCCCTCTGCCTGTTGTCTTGGCTCCTGATTGGATAGATTGATAGCATCACAGCCATTGGCTCCCACTGCTATTAATAAAATCCAATGACGCGGGCGGAGGGGGCGGGGCCAAGTCCAGCATTCTGTGTCTATGGATGAAAATGCTGGACCTGCAAGGTAACCCCCTGGAGAGCGCTTCTCCTAGGGGGCTATACGATGTGGGGAGAAGCTACCAGTGCCGCTGGGGGACTCCAGAAGTCAAGGATCGTGGACACTCTGTACAAAACGAACTGCACAATGAAGGTAAGTATGACATGACTGCTGAGGCGCAATGAGCCCAGGTACCATTAACTGTAACATAGATGTACATAGACCTTCCCCCTTCACCCTATTTAAAAAAAAAATTACAACCATTAAGTTGGAAAGAGCAAGGCCACAGCTTTATTAAAAGCAAACATAACATGTGAACATTTTTTCACCAAGTGCCAGTCATAGTTGTACTGTGAGCACACAATTCCAAAAGGGGGGAGGGGCCTGTCCTTACCATAAGTGCTGGACAGGCCGCCTACTTCCGGTTTCCATCAAGGGCATGGCCCATTACAGCCATTTTATGCTGAAAGGTCAATGAAAACCGCAGCAAGCTGTGACATACCATAGAAAAAAGGGGCGGGAGGGTGGGCAGCTCTTCCGAGCACTTTTCCGAAAAGACCCAGAATTCCCTGGGGTGACCCTTTTACCCGAGCGCAGGCCCATCCCATCCCCCAAAAATAACCAATCCTTAAGTGACCACCACGACCTTGTCCAGTACCTGGCCATGCCCCCATCAGTCAAGGCTCTCTTTCCCTAAGGGGCTCAAGAGGCCTTCATGTTTGTTATTTAAAAAAATAAAAAAAACAAAGCCTTACATTCACTTTTAGGGCCCTTTCACACCTGCGGACCGTATGTCCGTTTTTTCATCCATCCGCTTACGGATGAAATACGGACATACATGTATCCCTATGGGATAGCGGGTGTCAGCAGATGAAAATGCGCTGACACCCGATCTTATCGGTGTCCGCTATGCTCCGATTCTGCAGACGGAGGAAAATCCTATTTTTCCATCCGTCTGCAGAGCGGATTGGGTGAACACGGACAGACGGTCCGTGTTTATCTGATCTCCCCATAGGGGAGAGCGGAGATCTGACAGGGCAGTCCCTGGCATCTGCCGGCTCAGCGGGGATCAACGGAGCAATCCCCGCTGAGCTAGCGGATAAGAAAGGTATGGATCCTCACGGGATCCGTACATCTGAAAGAGGCCTAAATTTGTTCTCGTTTGTGTGTTGTTTGTAGTCTTTTTGCCTGTTATTTGGTAATTATTATTTTTTTGCCATTTTTTTTTTGCCATTTAGGTTGCTCAGTTTTGTCACTTTAAGTTATGGTTAAGCCCCGTACACACGGGTGGTTTTAGACAGGTCAATAGAAAGCGGCCGACATTTGGCCCATGTGTACAGCAGCCGGTCAAAGAAGCATGACTGTAAAAGGTCTGCCAATCACCACCTGATCAACGTTGGCAGCCAATGGCTGAGAGCGCTGACTGGTGTGATGTCCTCCTGTCAGAACACAATTGCTCAGTGAGGGAGATCGCTGTACTAACATCGGATTGTTAGTAGAGGATGTCCTCCCAAACTCTTCAGGACTTTTTTGTTCATAAAATGCATTAAGAGAAAAAAAAACTCTGCCTTTACAACCACTTTAAAGAGGAAGTAAAGTCTTCCTTTTTTAAATGTACCTACAGGTAAGCCTATAATAAGGCTTACCTCAGTCATTTTTTGTAGGCTGCATTCAAAATTATACCTGGTGCTGGGTTTACTTTAAGGTGGAATCCTATTTTAAAAAGATTTACACAAAAAAAAAAAAATGAATAATAGGTCATATACATGGCATTTGATGGTAAGCAGTGACACTTTTGTTGAAAGTAAACACTGCTGAAAGACAGCTGATGAAATCAGTACTGAGATACAGCAGTAATTGCACGGAGGCCGAGGGGTGACCTGTGCTATTTGCTTGTCTCCTCTTTGGGTAACAGAAGTGAGTCAGTTTGATGAATCACCCCTTCTCCTCTGTCTGCTCTCCCTCTTGTACATTTCCAATCACAGCACTTTCTTCTCAGCCATTGAAACCCACAAAACTCTTAAGCCGCGTACACACGACCATTTTCAATGTCCTAGAAGAAACGTTTTTTTCAACGTGATTTTTGTCAAGCCTGCCTTGCATACACACGCTCGCTGAGAGGCTGAGCCTGGTGCCGATCCAGGATTTTGGGTGGATTCCGAGTCCGACCATATGGTCACAATCTTTCCCCAGCCCAGACTGGCTCTGTGAGGTCAGCTAACAGCGGGCTTAAACCCGCTGTCAGCTGATAACGGGTCACAGGAGTGCAGAGTACAGCCAAATGAGGGAAAATTCACACTACTTGTCAGTTAAATCGCCCTTCAGGCGCTCTGCATTGCCGACCGGCTGGAGGGCAGTGTGGCGCACGATTCAGCGCATCGCACCAACCCTGTTTTATTTATTTTTTTGTACTGCCTGTATTACATGTTTAAATGCACACTTCATTCACTGCAGAGTCAGGTGGTGTAATGCACTGCACTGCCTGACATTGCAGTGCGATTTGTGCCGGTGTGCTGCAATAAAATGCATCTAGGCTGCATAGGATTCTGCTCTCCAGACACTCTGTGATGCCGACTGGCAGAAGGCCAGTGTGGCGGATGATTTTTTTGTACTACCCTTATTACATGCACAAAATGTACACTTTATTCACTGCATTGTCAGGCAGTGCAATTTGGGCCGGTGTGCTGCAATACAGTGTGAATGGTACACATTGTATACAGTGGTTTGCTGTGTGTCCCTGCAGTGACAGACGTTTTAGCATGCAGTAAAACGCTCTTTAGCCGCACATAGTGTACATTGACCTGCAAACTGACATCCACCTATCAAGGCAATTGGATATTTTCATAACCCCTTCCAAGATCCGACCCATTGCTTGTATTAGTACAGAGGGCTCTTGATAAGAGTACTGAGACAGGGTGCAGATTTGTTTTCAGGAAGCGATGTTCAGCACTCTGCAGGCCACTCCTGCCAGCTGTGATCTGCCTGCATTGCATAGAGAAGCACAGGAAACCACTGATGATGTCTATTAGCCAGATTCAGATACACTGGCTTAATCTTGAGGCGGCGTAGTGTATCGCATATACGCTACGCCGCCGTAAGTCAGAGAGGCAAGTGCTGTATTCACAAAAAACTTGCCTCCTAAGTTACGGCAGCGTAGTGTAAATGGGCCGGCGTAAGCGCACCTAATTCAAATGATGAACAGGGGGGCGTGTTTTATGTTAATGACTATTGACCCGACGTGATTGACGTTTTTAACGAACGGCGCATGCGCTGTTCGTAGACATATCCCAGTGCGCATGCGTCGGATAGAATGCCTAAGATACGTCAAACACTGCCTACGACGTGAACGGAACTTACGAACAGCCCTATTCGCGTACGACTTACGCAAACAACGTAAAAAGATAGGCCTGTTCCGACGTCCATACCTTGCATGGGCTGCGCCACCTAGGGAGCAGCTTTATCTTTACGCCGGCGTATCTCTAACGTAAACGGCGTAACTAATTGCGACGGGCGCACGTACGTTCACGAATCGGCGTATCTTGCTCATTTGCATATTTGACGCTGCAAACAACGAAAGTGCCACCTAGCAGCCAGCGTAAATATACACCCTAAGATACGACGGCGTAGGAGACTTACGCCGCTCGTATCTTAGCCTAATTTAAGCGTATCTGGTTTCCAGAATACGCCTAAATTTACAACGGCGTAGATTCAGAGTTACGATGGCGTATCTACTGATACGCCGCCGTAACTCTCTGTGAATCTAGCTATATGCGTCTAAAATAAAGCATGTAATGAAAATGGAAAGGTTTTATTTACAAATGTCATTTGCTTTTTTAAAAGAGAGAGGAAGGAACCAGGAAAGGCAAATATAGGCAGATTAAACTTCATCTAGGGCTAAGCAGCCTAATGAATTTATTACCAACTGAAGTGTGACATCGGAGGCCTGGTACCCCCTTCATCTACATGGATTTCATTGCCTCCTTAGTTGGCATTTTGCTGTGCCAATATTCTACACTACATAGGGCTGTTTCCAGGCACATAAAGACAAGTTAATCAGCTCCATTTGAATAAACGGTATCAGATGATTTTCTATTACAAGCAGGATAGGGCTTTAACTGTAATGTGAACGCCAACCTTGCCAAAAACGAGAGGGAACGGCCAAAAGCTGTTGTGAAGACGACAGTTTACACAGCCCAGAATTCCCCAGTACCGCCGATTGCCTTGCACGGCGGGTGACAGCAACCTTAGAACACTTGCCACCTAATTATAGGAATTCATGCCTATGGCAGCGCTGGATCTCTGCTTCCCACAAGTGCATTAAAAAGCACAGGGCACGGTGCCATCCGCTAGGTACGCAGGCGGTGATAGGGGCCGTCCAGATGTAGGCATGCCAGAGCAGGTGCCATTTTACTGCCCTCTCAATCTAAAGTGTCTGAGAGGATTTAAAGGACATATCATAAGGTTACGTCTCTTGCTATTTATATATCTTGTAGAACATTCCGTACGCGGCATCAAAGAATCTTTGTTCTGACTGACTGCAGCTGGCATTCAATTAATCTCTTATTCAAAACCACGCATTATATGATAAAAAAAAATCAATATAGTTCACATATAAGTTACACAGATATTACACCATGTACTCTTCTAAGCAGTAATCCGAAATAAATATATATTGTAAAGATCGGCCTCAAATGGTGAGGTTTTAAGGACGCAGTCCACTCACCAAGGTGCGTTTTAGGGCTTCAACCAAGTAGATCTTCTCTAGCAGGAGATATTTTTTGCACAAGTAAACATTTTCCAGCCTTCCAGCTATTTGTTTCTTAGCCCTGTCTGTTTCCTTATCAAGAGCTGCTTCATTTCCAGCCTTGCTGCTGCATTGGTTCTCTAAAGCCTCGTACACACGATCGGACTTCCATCGGACAAATCCATGGATTTTTGTCCGAAGGGGCATTGGCCATGAACTTGGTATGCATACACACGGCACAACATTTTCAGCCAACATACACCAAACCACGCTCTTTACCGCCACCCTTTGGGCAACACCTGCTATTGTTGTCTGATGTTTAGAATTGGTTAGGGAGCATGCGTGTTTGTACTTTGGATTTTAGTCCGACGGATTTGTGTAGACATTTGTTCTCCGACAATTTGAGAGCATGCACAGCCAACATCCGGCAACAATTGTCCGATGGAGCATACAGAGGCTCGCATTATATGACAAAACACGTCCGTCAGACAATTGTTGTCGGAATATTCAATCGTGTGTACGAGGCTTAAGTTTCCAGACTGGACCTTCAGTGCACAGGGCTCTCCAATCGGCAGGGGCATGAGTTCCTAATTGAGCTCTAACTCAACAGGTGGCGTTTTGAACTTCTGCAGTCAGACCACTGCTTCCACCATTTCCAGAGAAATGGTCCTTCTCTGGTGGCAGGGGACAGGTTTTCTACTCAGGCTGTGGCTGCTTTCGAATGAAAATAAACCGTAAGGTCTTGTGTTGGTGTGTGTTGCATAACAATCCAATGTATTGCATAAAACATGCTGCAATGCACTATCTGTATTGATCACCCAGACACTCCTTCAATGTTAAAACTTGCTCTAATGCCGCGTACACATGGTCGTTTTTTGTGATGAAATAAAACGAAGTTTTTCATCATGAAAAAAAAACAAGTTTTTCTAACTTCATCATAAAAAACGACGTTGCCCACACACCATGTTTTCTAACATATTCACTACATTTTTTTTTATTTGTTTTGAAAGCTATAGTGTATTTTCAGTCACAATTTCATTTTCTCACTCTGTCCAATACTTTATTTTTTTGTTTTGAATAGAGTGGAGTAGATTTACATAGTTTTGTTTTTATTCCTGTCTGTAGCTCCATTGGGGATATTTTAGCCCATTTCCTTTTCTTTATAAAATCCATAAAAATAATGTGAAAAGTGGTATTCACTGGGACAGGAAGGCACAGGACTGCAATAAAACACATCACTCTGTTCCCTATTGTCCCTCTTTTGAAATCATAACCCTCTGTCACTCTTTCCTCCTCAGATGTCCCTCTTTATGATGTAATGTAAAGATCACCATAAAAAATAATGCATTATTTCAAGCCATATCTAAATCCATGAACAATAAATGTAATATATTACACACCAGTGGCGGCTGGAGCTCAGCATTTTTTTTGGGGGGCGCAAAAAAAAACCCCATCAATTGCAGCCTCACTTTGCCCATTAAACACAGCCACTGTGCCCATCAATTGCTGCCACTGTGCCCATCAATTGCCGCCACTGTGCCCATAAAACACAGCCACTGTGCCCATCAATTGTCGCCACTGTGCCATGCCATCAAACGCAGCCACTGTGCCCATCAATTGCCCCTTAAATTGCTGCCTTATTGCCCCAAAATACCGCCAGATTGACTCCCCCCCACCCCCATCCTCCTCCACGACCCCTCGATGTCTTCTCCCGCCCTCGATGTCGCTTCAGCCAATCAGGTTACCGGTAACCAGATCCGGTGAACCTGATTGGCTGAGATGCGTGTCAGTGTTAACCAGGGAATGCACACCCCGTGCGTCCTCTGGTTAACTATTTGGAAGCCGATTACAGCCCACAGGCCGCTGGCTCTGATAGACACTTCCACAGCCAACCAGCTGACGTTATTCAGATAGCCGGCGCTCGCCAGGGGGCCGGCCATCTGAATAGTGGCCGGCAGCGGCATCGGCGACACTACATAGATTCTATGAATCTATGTATTGTTTTCAGTGGCGGTGCAGGAGCGAGAGGGGGCGGCGCTCCTGTGCCCACTATGGACGCACCGCCACTGTTACACACAGCTACTGATTTAGTGGTTTGCCAAATTTGAGACCAGTCTAGTTCATCTGGTTGAAGATGAAGATCAGTTTCCCATTTGGTTGTGTATGTTGGGTGAGAAGCGGTTACATGAGAGAGTAATTGTTCATATATGGCAGAAATATGTCCACGTCTATGGGGGGCAGATTTGCAAACATTTTCAAAGACCGTGAAGTCAAGAGTTTGTCTGTCAGTGGGTTTGTTGTGTTCCAAATAAAAATTTATTTGGAGATATCAAAAGATTTCTGTGGATGGGAGGCAATATGTTTTGCATAAGTCTGGAAATGGTATGATATTTTGAGAATGAAAGAAATGATGAACTCTAATTAAACCTACATTTGACCATGCTGAAAAAAGAATTTAGGAAAGACCAGGCTGGGTAGAAGGAAGGGTTACATAAGAATGAGAGGAGAGGATTATGTTTGGATATGAGTCCAAATCTGATTTTCAATCTGTCTCCTCTAATCTTCATAACAAGGCGGGATGTGGTCTGTAGTCCACAGAGATAGTTGAGAACAATGGCAGCAAACTCACTGGCAAAAATCTGCAGATATTTTTTACACCTATGAAAAATATGTAACTAAATATTTTTAATGGTATATTTAGGAGACCAAAAGGGATGAAATAAGAGAAGGTCATTGTTAGGGTTACATTCCATTTCACTACTAAAAGGGTTATTCTGCACTAAAGCTTTCATCTCCACTATGTTATTGTTTTTGTTATTCTGCAAAGTCTGTATAATGGAAAAGTACTGGTGGAAAAAAAGCACTTGTGGATTTAACCAGTCATTTTTGTCTTGCATATTATTTCTTAATGGGGTTTGGCAGGGAGTGTGCCCTTTGACTACATACTGTACTCTATAGGGCAGGTGTAGGCAACCTTAGAGAGATGGAGATCTACTTGAACAATGGTGAAGTCAAAGTTTACCGGGCACAGAGTCCTGTTGTTAGGTTCCCACCAGAACGTGATGCCAAAAAGGCATGTTCCATGTGTGTTTCCTGCATAGTTTTCAAAATGCACTGCCTTTGTGATCTACTGTGAGTGATGATACATTGTTAACCCCAAAATAGATCCCAAATGCAGTGGACACAAAAATAAGTATTACAAGAGAATGCAGCGTTAAGGAGTGTGTTGTGCTCAGAATGCAGGGATCAGGAGTGTGTTGTGCTTACAATGCAGGGATCAGGAGTGCATTAAAGTGGAGTTCCACCCATTTTTTTATGTTTGTCTGTGCTGCATGCTCTAATCTCATAGTGTTCAGAATGGACAATTTTTATTTAATTTGTTGCTTGTAAATACCTTTATTTTGTAGTCCTTCATTACTTCCTCCTCCTTATTTGCCTAGGCTATTTGCAAGGGTTTCTGGGATAGGCATCATGTTTCCCAGTAGTCCTTGCAAACCTGTCTGAAACCTATTACATTGCTTGTGCACTGAGCATGTGCGAGATATGCAAAGCTGAAATCCAGGAAGTCATACAGTCTGGCTTCATGATGCCCACACTTAAGATGGCCACGGTCTATTTCTAGATTATAAACTATTTAAATGCTGTAACAACCTAACAAAACGGACCTTAGTTTACAGACTAACTTTACTAGAATACATTAAGCTTGTGTATTACAGGGGTATTTATATTTAAAAAGTGAAATTGTGGGTGGAACTCCCCTTTAAGCTTAGAATGCAGGGGTTAGGAGTGCATTGCGCTCAGAATGCAGGGTTTATGAGTGTGTTACGCTCAGAATGCAGGGTTAAGGATTGTGTTACGCTCATAATGCAGGGTTGAGGAGTATGTTGTGCTCAGAATGCAGGTTTAAGGAGTGTGTTGTGCTCAGAATTAAGGGATCAGGAGTGTGTTATGCTTAGAATGCAGGGATCAGGAGTGCATTATGCTTAGAATGCAGGGACCAGAAGTGCATTATGCTCAGAATGCAGGGATCAGGAGTGTGTTACACTCAGAATCTAGGGATCAGGAGTGCGTTACACTCAGAATGTAGGGATCAGGGATCAGGAGTGCAATACGCTCAAAATACAGGGATCAGGAGCGCATTACACTGAAAGTGCAGGGATTGTGGGGATGGGTGATGTGAAGTGTGGTAGAGGACACTGGGGGAAGCCCTGCCCATTGCAGTGTCCACAGCCCCCTACACATCACCCCCCCCCCCACACACACACTAGTGTCCTCTTCCCCCCTTACCTCCCATAGCATCCTACCTGTACACACAGGAGACCAAGAAGCATCACAGTTCTGTACAGGTGGCGGGAGCAGGAGCTGGCAGAGTGACTTTTAATATAAACAAACTGGTGATTGGTTGCTTAGGACCTAGCAATCAATTACCTGCGGGTTAACATGAAAAGTTAACTTGGCCAGCTCCTCCCCCGTCCTGGGCTGTGCTGCCTCCCTCTCTCCGTTGTTCACAGCGCCGGAGGAAGCTGGAGGTGAAGGAGAGAGAAGAACCGAATGCGCAGCAGAGAAGGCTAGGGGCGGAAAGAGATGGCACTAGCAGTAGCAGGGTCGGCTGCGCAGACCCGTTCCGGTCTACCTGTCACCTACCTGTGGTCGCCAGGTAGCCTGCGATTGACAGGTTTCGGACCCAGGGTGTCTCTATTTCTCATCTCATAAAGTTAGAAAGTGAAACTCTCGTGCCGCGTACACACGATCGGTCATTCCGACAAAACGGATGTTGTCTCAAACTTGTCTTGCATACACACGGTCGCACAAATGTTGCTGGAAATTCCATTTGCCAAGAACGAGGTCACGTACAACACGTACGACGGCACTAAAAAAGAAAGCTCAATACCAAGCGCGCCACCCTTTGGGCTCCTTTTGCTAATCTCGTGTAAGTAGAAGTTTGGTGAAAGACGATTCCCGTTTTCAGCCTCGTGCTTTTCAGTGCGTTACTGCTCTTCAGTTTGTGCTTGTGGGTTCATATCTGTGTGAATATCAGCAGCAAAACAACCTTATTATTCTAGCATTATAAAGAAGAAGAGAATGCACTGCATTTAAAGATTAAAAAATTTGCAGCGTGACGAATGTGCTATCTTCATTACGAACGCTAGTTTTACCAGACCGAGCGCTTCCGTCTCGTATTTGATTCAGATCATGCGTGAAATTTTGTGCGTCAGAATTGTCTACACACGCTACACACGCTCGGAATTTACGAGAACGGATTTTGTTGTCGGAAAATTTGAGAACCAGCTCTCAAATTTTTGTTGTCGGAAATTCCGACATTGAGCCTAAACACGGTCGGAATTCTGACAACATGCTCCCATCGAACATTTGTTGTCGCAAATTCCGATCGTGTGTACGCGGCATATGAAGTTCTAACTGTTTTTCACTGCATAAACGTTCTGGCGAGGGGAAAAAAAAAAAAAATCCCTCAAAGTGGTTCCCCATCTCCATTGCTAAGATGATGATGAAAAGGGTAAATAATAATTTACCTTATTGTGACCTCCTCTTCATGCAACCTGTCCCTAGAAGCCCCTTTCCTTCACTGCCCAACCTGTCGCAGCTCTCTGGCACCATCCTGTACAATGCAGGACCAGCAGTTATTTATTGTACAGAAGGATGCCGAGGGCCTGCCCACATTCCAAAGTGTCAGACAGTGACGGGCCGTCCATAAGGGGCGCAGGGGTGACGCCCCCCAATCTACATACAGGGTGCCAGAAGAGTGGATTCCAAAGAGATTTTCAGACGCACATGGTTAGAGGCTGCGCGGGGGGGGTGGCAAGGAATATGATAAATCACCTTATTCATCATGGCTTGGGCAAAAACTAGAAGAAGTTAACTCTTGTAGTAGCGAGGGGAACCCACAACCAGATTTTTCTTCCCTGGATTTCTAATTTAAATGTGCTTTAGTTTTTTGTTATTTCCTGGAGAGATTTTCTCTAACTTACTGTTCTCAGTAGAAGTAATGAAAAACCTTACCTAGTTAGCCTATATGCCCCACGCCATCTCCCCCCTTGTACCACTTTGATTCTCCATGTCTGTAATATATAAATGTAACTTGTATATTAGAGTTCCTTGTCCAGAAATTCCAACTTCCCAGTTGTTCCGTTATCACACCGCACAATAGCGCGTAAGTCACAAGTCCAATTTAAAACCGGTAAATGCTGTCTGCACGATAACAAATGAAATGTAGTGGAATTAGCAACTCCTTTAGGCGCTACGCTTGCCGAGCGGCCTTGTGTAGCGATAAATTACGCCCCTTGTTTTTTATTATCCTTAAATGCAAATAAACTATGTGTACTCTCCGCTTAATATAATTAAAGCATTACCGCATAGTCATCATGATAGATGGCGACCCACCAGGCGTGAAAATCTCTTCCTAGGTTTCTCGGCTGCTGCGTCGACCACTGATAATGCGTTGGGAAGTCATCCTTTGAAGAAGGGTAACACCTGTTGTGGGGAGAAATACGGGGATGGCCATTTGAGTCCTCTTGAAAATGCTAACTGTCTGGCAAGAATAGAAACATAGAAGACAGAGAAAAGACCAGGTGGATATAGCGTTCACCCTTTTATTTAACGTGTATTTGTTTTCCGTTTTATTGTTTGTTCTGTTTTGTTTTTTTACCTTTTTGTACGAATTACAACATTCGTAAGTAATGTTGGTAAGTATGCGATAGTGTCCTAAAAAAATGTGTGACAATGAAATAAAAATTTGTGAGGGCAAACCTGGGGCAGTCTAACAGTACAACCTCTAAATAAATTAACAGAATGAATGGAATGTATGTTTTATAGACGAGTATCACAAGTAGATGAACTAAGATTTTTTGCAAGTTTGTTTTTGTCAGATTAAAAATCCTGCTGCGTGTCTATTTAACCTTTTTTAAGTGCAGTGGCGTTGCTAGCGCAAGGGCATTTTGCATCCACAATGTTGCCACTGCCAGTAATGTTTTTTTATTTTGAACTTCCAGCGCTGAAGTGCCTATAGCACAGCAGCAGTCGACAGACCTCAGATACCATTGTAGTGTGGAAGCTTAAAGCCGAGGGAGACTCTGATGCATAACATAACAAAGCCATGGAAAGACCTTTCCCTCAATCTAAAATGCTGTGGTATCTAAGTTCTGGAAAAAAAAACATAGGGTAGTGCAGATATGCACCAATTTATTGTGGAATAATGTATACTGTGGGGGAAGGAGGGGGGTTCAGAAAGGAGAGATGTGCACTGTGGGGGATTGGAGGGGGAGAGATGTGTACTTCTGACCCCTGCATTGTGTGCCTTATGTACTCCTAACCCCTGTATTCTGAGTGTTACATACTCATGGCCCCTGCACTTTATATGTTATGCACTCCTCACCCCTGTTGTCTGCATTACACATATCTGACCACTGCATTTTGTGGGTTGCACACCCCTGACCCTTGCACTTTGTGCATTATGTACACCTAAACCCTGCACACTGTGTGTTCTGCACTCCTGGACCTTGAATTCTGTGTGTTATGTACTGTTGCCCCCTGCACTCTGTACATTACAGTCTTAGTCCCTGCCCTTGTTCATTACACATTGCTGACTCATCACGTTGTGCATTAAGCACTCCTGAGCTTTTCACTCTGCCTGTTACATACTCCTGACCTCTGCACTATCTAACGTAAACACGTATGACCCTGCACTCTGTATGCTACCTACTCCTGATCACTACGTTCTCTGCAGCTCACACACATGACTACAACACTCTGCATTATGTATACCTGACCCCTAGTTACCTATTCCTACAATATGTTTTACATTTTATACTCCAGACTAATACAGATAGTACATTAAATACTCCTGACCCCTGCAAGAGTACATACTGTTGAATAAATATTCTATATTGTACATTATATACTCTTGACCAAAGTGTTTAATGTCTCATTAGATGCTAGTTTCTAATTAGTTATGGACTATTATAATGAAGTTTTATTTTATGGTAGCCTCAGACAACCTATTCAGTTTAAACTAGAAATGAAAGGCAAAATATTTGTCTATACAGTGTCTTTAAAAGGTATTCATACCCCTTGAAATTTTCCACATTTTGTCATGTTACAAAAAAAATATATTTTATTGCGATTCTGTGTGATAGACTAACACAAACCTGTGCAGTGGAAGGAAAATGATAAATGGCTTTCTATTTTTTTTTACAAATAAACATGTGAAAAGTGTGGCGTGCATTTGTATTCAGCCCCCCTGAGTCAATACTTTGTAGAACCACCTTTCACTGCAATTACAGCTACAAGTCTTTTTGGGGATGTCTCTACCAGCTTTGTACATCTAGAGCAGGGATCTCCAAACTACGGCCCTCCAGCTACATGTCCCATGAGGCATTGTAAAACCCTGACATTCAAAGACATGATTAGGCATGATGGGAATTGTAGTTCCTGGAGGGCCGTAGTTTGAGGACCCCTGATCTAGAGAGTGACATTTTTGCCCGTTATTTTTTGATAAATAGCTCAAGATCTGTCAGATTGAATGGAGAACTTCTGTGAACAGAAATTTTCAAGTCTTGCCACAGATTCTCAGTTGGATTTAGGTCTGGACTTTGACTGGGCCATTCTAACACATGAATATGCATTGATCTAAACCATCCCATTGTTGCTCTGGCTGTATGTTTAGGGTTGTGTTCCTGCTGGAAGGTGAACATCTGCCCCAGTCTCAAGTCTTTTGCAGACTCTAACAGGTTTTCTTGAACGATTGCCCTGTATTTGACTCCATCCATCTTCCCATCAACTCTGACCAGCTTCCTTGTCCCTGCTGAAGAAAAGCATCCCCACAACATGATGCCGCCACCACCATGTTTTACGGTGGGGATGCTGTTGTCAGGGGGATGTGCAGTGTTATTTTTCTGCCACACATAGTATTTTTTTTTAGTCCAAAAAGTTCAGTTTTGGTCTCATACAAACAGTGGCGGCTGGTCGGTTCTTCTGGGGAGGGGGAGGGCGGCAAAAAAACAACACCCCTCTGCTGGTGTGAAACAGCCCCCCTGCAGGCTGTCCAGCCCGGCACGGCACTTACCTGCTTGTGTGGTGGGGCTGTGGTTTTCTCTTCTGGAGTGTGGGCAGCGGCTCCAGTGTGTCACGGAAGCATGAATCAGACGTACAACAATAGATAAATGAAAAAGGAAGGCTTTATTGAAAACCAAACAGCAAGGTAAAAGTCCAAACGGATGATCAAACAGTGCAGAGTCTTCCACCGGAGCCAGGGATCAGGAGCCAGAAGGATAGTCCGAACGAAGCCAGGGATCAGGAGCCAGAAGGGTAGTCCGAACGAAGCCAGGGATCAGGAGCCAGAAGGGTAGTCCGTTGAAGCCGGGTCGGTAACCAAAAGCAGCAGCACAATCTCAGGAGCATGTGAATACAAGAGGACCAAGCAGGGAAATGAAGCAACAGACCTCCTATATATATGCAAGGCATCCAGCTCCTCCCAGTGGGAAGGAGGAGCCGCAGGGTGTGGTAAGTTATAAGGAGCCCAGAAACCAACATGGCCGCCAGCACATGTCAGATGAAAGAAGCCAGCAAGAGGTAAGACCATGACACAGTGTCTCCAGCCAAAGCACTAGGCATCCAATAGAATCGCCTGACCCTTTGAAAAATCGGGAAACAGGACTCACAGACCTGTCTCCTGATTAGCGGGGAGGAACTTTAGTGTGCTAATAGCGAAAATTCATTCGCTATGGTCACACACATGGGTGGGCTTAGAGCGATATGCTCTGCTCTGCCTGTTGGTCATTAACCACTTCCAGACCTGCGCACGACGATGTACGTCCTATTTTTAAAGATGGATATCTCGGTAACGGCAGCAGCTGCTGTCACAACCGAGGTATCCATCTTTAGTGTGCGCGGTCTGGAATCCGATAATGGCGGTCTCCGCGGCGGATTCACCGCGAGATCGCCGTTATCGGTGGCGGGAGAGGGGCCCCCCCCTCCCGCCGCTCTCCCGCGCCCTCCGCCGCTTACCGGAGCCGTCGGTAGCGGCGGAGGCGATCGGATGCTGTCGGCTGGTGAGCGGGGACGAGACTGAAGGAAAAATCTCCTTCGCCCGTCCCCATAGCTCGGCTGGGCGGAAGTGACGTCAAAACGTCAGTCCCGCCCAGCCTCTTAAAGAGACAATTTTTTTTTTGGTCATTTGAAAAAATGACATTTTTTTTTTTTTTTTGCATTTAAGCCCAAATATGAGATCTGAGGTCTTTTTGACCCCAGATCTCATATTTAAGAGGACCTGTCATGCTTTTTTCTATTACAAGGGATGTTTACATTCCTTGTAATAGGAATAAAAGTGATCAAATTATTATTATTTTTTTTTTCAGTGTAAAAAATAATAAAATAAATAAAAATAAATAAGAAAACCCCAAAAAAAAAATTTTAAAGCGCCCCGTCCCGACGAGCTCGCGCGCAGAAGCGAACGCATACGCGAGTAGCGCCCGCATATGAAAACGGTGTTCAAATCACACAAGTGAGGTATCGCCGCGATCGTTAGAGCGAGAGCAATAATTATAGCCCTAGAGCTACTCTGTAGCTCAAAAAATGCAATCTCTAGAATTTTTTAAACATCGCCTATCGAGATTTTTAAGGGTAAAAGTTTGACGCCATGCCACGAGCGGGCGCAATTTTTAAGCGTGACATGTTGGGCATCATTTTACTCGGCGTAACATTATCTTTCAAAATATATAAAAAAATTGGGCCAAATTTATTGTTGTCTTATTTTTTAATTCAAAAAAGTGAATTTTTTCCAAAAAAAGTGCGCTTGTAAGACCGCTGCGCAAATACGGTGTGACAAAAAGTATTGGAATGACCACTATTTTATTCTCTAGGGTGTTAGAAAAAAAAATATATAATGTTTGGGGGTTTTAAGTAATTTTCTAGCAGAAAAAACTGTTTTAGTCTTGCAAACACCGAATCTGAAAAACACCTAAGGTCTGGAAGTGGTTATTCATTACTTATCCTAGGGACTTAGCCATTAGGAACTGCCTAACCTGCTATCCTCTAGCTGTAATACTGCCAGGCGGAGCACAGGCATTCTTAAAATGATGCCCCCCGAAAAATGTTCTGCGGATGTCCACAATCTCTACATGTGAATGAGGTGAGTAAAATTATATTCATTACACTTCCCTATGTTACTCCAATCCAGAGATCCTCAGGTGTAAAGTTTAGGAGATGGCATATTTCTGCTATCAGCGCATCGACACTACAGCCAGTTGTCGGGGAATTCCCCAAAGACTCCTGCTAGACGGACAGCTGAAAAGGTGAAAACAAGTATCTAATTTACTGAGCCAACTGTGCAGATTGTTTCCATAAATGCTGGCTATGTTACTAAATATAACTGGCTAATAATAGCCACCTTGGGCAAGGGTTCTTGGCCTTCCTGAGACCTGGTAAATTTTTCTAAAACCTTCCATGCCCCAAAAGTTAAAAAAATAAAGGGCCAGATTCAGCAATAACTGCGGCGGCGTAACGTATCGTCTTTACGTTACACTGCCACAAGTTTTCAGCGTAAGTGCCTGATTCACAAAGCACTTACCTGTAAACTTGCGGCGGTGTAACGTAAAGCCGTCCAGCGCAAGCCCGCCTAATTCAAATGGGGCGTGTACCATTTAAATTAGGCGCGCTCCCACGCCGAACGTTCTGCGCATGCTCCGTTAGTAAATTTCCCGACGTGCTTTGCGCGAAATTACGGCGCCCCAACGTGTTTGTGAATGGCGACGTGCGTAACGTACTTAAGCCGAAAAAAAAAAATTAAAATTCGACGCGGGAACGACGGCCATACTTTAACATGGCTGGTGTAAAGTTAAGGCATGAAAAAGCAGCCTTAACTTTGCGACGGGAAAAAACGACTTGCGACGACGTAACGCACGCGAGTAGCTTCGTGGATCGCAGTAAAAGCTAATTTGCATACCCGACGCTGGAAAACTACGCAAACTCCACGTATTGCAGCCTAAGATCCGAAGGCGTACGAAGCCGTAAGCCTGTCAGATCTTAGCCAAAAGCCGTCATATCTTGTTTGTGAATCACAAATTAAGATACGACGCAGCAAATTTGAAAATACGCCGGAGTATCAGTAGATACTCCGGCGTATTTGTTCTGTGAATCTGGCCCAAACTTTTTACAATAAAAGTATAGAAATGCAAAATATGGATTTAAAATGTATTCAAAAAAGAGTAATCAGTTGAAATTATGAGTTACTGTAAGGCCTCGTACACATGATAGGTTAAACAGAGGACAACGGTCTGATCGTCAAAACCGATCGTGTGTGGGCCCCATAGGTTATTTAACCATTGGTTAAAAAAGCCAACTTGTTTTAAATTTAACCGATGGATTCCTAACCTATAGGACAAAACCGATCGTTAGTAGGCACGACCATCGGTTAAAAATCCACGCATGCTCAGAATCAAGTCGACGCATGCTTGGAAGCATTGAACTTCGTTTTTTTCAGCACGCCGTTGTGTTTTACGTCACCGCGTTCTGACACAATCGTTTTTTTAACCGATGGTGTGTAGGCGCGACGGACCATCAGTCAGCTTCATCGGTTAACCGATGAAAACGGTCCATCGGTCCATTCTCATCGGATGGACCGATCGTTTGTACGCGGCATTACAGTCACAAAATAGTTACAGTGACAAAAAACAGCCCCCCCAAATCATTGGTGTCAGTGGGATTGTGGACCCCAGAAGAGAATAACTCCTCAAATGATCAAATCATTGGTGTGTGTGGGATCATTGACCCCAAGGGGACAATAACCCTCAGGTCATTTGTGTCAGTATGATAGTGAATCTAGGGTACTGTACAGGGATGATAAGAAGCAGGTGCAGCGCTCACAACAGGGTATCCACCATATGAATCTGGAATGGAATCCAAAAATGGGTGCTCTGGCTCAGATACAAGAAAAAATTCCCACTACTAGCGCTACACCATAAGGACAATAAAACACAGTGTTTTGTGTAGTAAAAAAGATGCAAAAACCTTCCCGTGCAGCTGTCAATCACCTGAGAACATGGGCAAAGAACTGAAACAAAAAATACAGCGCTCGAGGATGGAGTACGAATCACTTTATAGTCTTGAAGTAGTGCAAAATATACACATGAACTGAAAAATTAAAAACTGCACACTAGGCAGAAAGTTTAAACAAGCGAATCTATTGCAAAATCCCCAAACACTTGAACAGTAACCGTATGGTGATAGTGGGATAGCAACCTGAAATCACTGCTGGGAGAAAGCTTCCAACCAAAGTACACTTCTGTAGTATGTGAAGGTGGTACAGCCGTTAGTATGCCTCTAAGCAGGGAGATGAAAAACACACAGCGGGGAGACAGCATCCACGCTGGGAGTGAACATAAATGTTATTCACCTGCCGAGGGAGAAATGGCTGTAGTTCTAATCCAACAGGGAGGCCGATGGGGGCGGGATCACTCCTCGCAACGAAGGATGTAGGGCAGTGGGGAAAATCCTGGATGGGAACCACCGTGCCAGTACGAGGACGCCGCCGCGTCAATCAGAAGCGAGGAGGGAGGGGTGGAATCACCGCTGCGTCACATGAAGGGGAAGGGAATGAAGTCCGGACTCTGTCCCTCGAGGGTCATGTGACTCCAGGGGCCAATCAGTGGAAGAGACAGACGAGCAGGAAAATCAACATGCTGAACGTCACTGAAGGAATTCCCAGACTGTCAGTATCTCAGCATTGGCTTCTTGTAAACAAGTGGGGGCATAAAACGAGATGGGGGTGAGCCGTGACTGACATGTTTCGCGTGCCAGACGCTTTGTCAAAGTCACGGACAGGCAACACCACCAGATTAAAATAGGAACATGTAACAATCCCATTGGATAATGGCGGGCGGGGGGACGGATTTGAAGTATTAACCCCACCATCACCATTCAGTTCATTTTTTAAAAAAAGCAACATATTGAGTTTGCAATTATTATGTTTGTTGATATTAAGCTAGAAACACCCAATAGTGACACATATACAAAAAATAATAACACATATACAAAAATGCATAATAAATACATTGAAAATAAATAAAAATAAAATAAAGAATAAAAAATAATAAAATATAAAAATGAATGAATGCATAGAATATAAAAAATAAAAAATAAAAAATATAATTCAAAACACAATGTACTCAACTCATAACATAAATATTACTAACATAAAAACATTTATCTATAAAAACTATCATTTTAAAAAAATCATGACGTTGAATAAAAAGAGCCATAGGCTCTGTATACTAAAATTTAATTTAAGTTTCGTTCGTAATGCTGAGAATATCTAGCTCCTCGTTAAGGCCACCTGGTGACAAAGAACCCATCCGAAAGATCCAATACGTTTCCCTCTTGCAGAGGAGGGAAAATCTTTCATTCGCAGTAAGTGACCCTATTGGAATGGACTCAATCGCCATAACCTCCAGGCACTTAAAGTCTTTATTATGGGCCTGCAGGAAGTGTCTAGGTACACTGTGTTTGTCACAGCCCTTTTTGATAAGGCGTCTATGCTCGCCTATTCGTATCCGTAAAGTACGGATTGTCCTTCCTACGTAAAGCAAATTACAAGGACAACGCAATACGTAAACAACGAATTCCATTGAACAGGTAATAAATTGATTGATCGGAAAACTGCAATCTTTGGTTTTAATAAAATCAGTCCCTCCTTTAGAGATAGACTGACAAGTAAGACATCCTCTTTTACCACATCTGAAGATACCGGTTTTACTATTGAAGTAGGCCCGAATATCTAAAGGACGAGTGGGGTTATTCTTAGAGACTTTACTTGGTGCAATGATATTCCGAATGGTCCGTGCCCTTCTAAAGGTAATCTGGGGTTTAGGGGGAAGGGAAGAAGACAGATATTGGTCTAGTTGAAGAATGTTGAAATGTTTGTTAATAATGCTACTTATATTTTTATGTTCGGTGTTGAAAGTGGAAATAAACCTTATATTATTTACGACCCTGTCCTTAATGACCTTCTTCTTTTTGTTAATAATCATGTTGGAATTAAAAGCATCATCTAATAATTCTTGTGGATACCCCTTCTCTCTAAATTTCGTCTTCATAGTGAGGCCCTGGGTCATGTAGTCCTGTATCTTTGAACAGTTTCTCCGTAGCCTATTAAATTGTCCATATGGGATATTTGATTTCCACGACGAGTGATGGCAACTATTAAAATGTAAATATGAATTACCACTAGTAGGTTTAATATGATTACTAGTGGTAATGACCTCCTGATCATGTGAAAGTACCAAATCCAAAAAAATTAAATTGTCCTTATCGAAGACATGCGTAAACGAAAGGCCTAGCTCATTATTGTTACAGTGGTCCACAAATAATGAAAAAAGATCAGCACCACCACTCCAAATAAGGACTACGTCGTCTATATAACGCCCATAGAAGACGACGTGTTCCAAAAATGGATTGTTATTCCAAATTTGCAAAGTTTCCCAATAACCCATAGTCAGATTGGCATAAACCGGTGCAAAATTGGCCCCCATTGCGGTACCTTTCCTTTGTAAAAAGAACTGGTCACAGAAAGAAAAATAATTGTGTTTAAGGCAGAATTCAATACCTCTACTGATAAACTCAGATTGTAGAGAGTTAATATCATTGTTCTTACTTAGGAAGTATTGTACTGCCGCTAAACCAATGTTGTGGGGTATTGACGTGTACAAGGAGGCCACATCTAGTGACGCCCAAGCATATCCCTCTTCCCAGGAGTAGTTTTCGAGGGTCTTAATAATGTCATTGGAATCTTTAATATAGGAGGGCAATTCACAAACAATAGGCTGTAGGGCATGGTCTATATACATAGATAGGCCACTAGTAAGGCTATTGGTACTAGCAACAATCGGGCGACCCGGTGGGTCCACTAAAGATTTGTGTACTTTCGGGAGGTGGTAAAAATGTGGAGTACTAGAAATTTTGGGCAATAAGAAGGACTTTTCTCTCTTGTTGATAACGCCTTTACTAAAAGCCGTCTCAACAAGAGTAGTAAGTTCTATTTGATAGGCGGAGAAAGGGTCTGTATTAAGTTTTTGGTAAGTCTCACCATCCGACAGCAAACGATATGCTTCTCGGAGGTATTCAACCTTATCCTGCACAACTAGGCTCCCGCCTTTGTCGGCTTGTTTGACTATAATATTTTTATTTGCCGTGAGATCTTTAAGTGCCTGACGTTCTACAAAATTTAGATTAAGGGTCCCTGACTTAGAAGGATTATCACATAAACTGGAAAAATCCTTATATACAGCTTGATAGAAGGTCTCAATATAGGGCCCTTTAGAACGGGTAGGGTTAAAAACGGACTGAGGCCTAAAATTTGTGTGCACTATGTCTGGTTCCATAAAAGGACAAAAAGTTTGACTCTCTATATTGCCCTCAGACCATAGTTCTTCAAGGATTTGTAACAAACCATCCGGATCTTGGTCAGTAGCTGGATCCTCACGAGTAACAGTTGCAACACTGTTAGGATCCAGAACATTGTCAGTACTGGACGCATCACGTTTAGCGAAAAATCTTTTGAGGGTGAGGAGTCGAACAAATTTATTTAGATCCTTAAAAAGTCCAAATTTATTTGGTCCAGTGGAAGGACAAAAACTTAACCCTTTGCGTAAGAGGGTAAGCTCAACTGGGGTAAGGGTATGACTAGAAAGATTGAATATTTTGATGGTACTATCTTTTAGTCCCTGTCTGTCTTTTCTTTTTTGTTCAGTCTTGGATCGGAGTCCTCCTCTTCTACCTCTTCGAGTTTTCTTTTTTCTTTTTGTAATGAGGTTCCCTTTGGGGGTAAGTCTAAAAAACCTTCATCGATATTGCCTATTATAGTATCGCACATAGAAGTTGGAGGCCCATTGACTCTTGGACGAGCCCCTTCCTTCATGTAAACTTCTAAGTCTTTAGATAGAGGGCTATATTTATTACTAGTGCTGACTGAGAAGCATAAGGGTAATTGTGAAAATGACGTGTTGCACTCACGATCAATATTGGGGTCTGCTATACTTGGACTGGGGTTGAGATCTACCAGGATAGGAGGGGGATTGGGTATTAGAATAGGTACGTTGGAAAGCTGGTTAATTGGCCCCTCTGATATTGGTGGCTTGGGTTCAGAAACATAACCATGAGGGCAGAGTGGCGTTTGAAGTCTATCTTGTTTATTTCTAATATTATTAGAATGTTCACCACCATTGTTAGTCCTTCTATTACCTCTATTTCTATTTCTATTTTTGTTCTGACGTGGTCCTTTATCTACAGTGTTAGAATTGGGGCGGGTCAAATAGGAATTGGTTCCCTGGCTATGTTGAGTATTGGGCTGTCTGACTTCTAAGACTGGGCGTTTCCATTCAAAGACATTTCCGCTTTTATAATCGGCAACATCTCTCTCAAGTTTATGTGTCTTTTTCTTAATAATCTCATCTTCATCCTTTATCACATTGGAATTCTGTATAGAAAGCCATTTATCGAAGAGACAGGAGGAGCTAAAAGCTTCAGCAGCCTGGCCCTTCTCCGCAACCTGTGACTCTGCAATTTTAAGCTCTGGCTCAGATGTCCTCCAACCATCAGTAATGTGTACAACAAAAGATAGAGCAGAACCCCAAAATCCATATAAATTATTTTATTGCTTACATGATGTAGAGTAGGGAAAACGAATAGTTTATTGCATGATCACAACACAATGAGAGTGCAACATTTCGGAGTCACGCAGGACCTCTTCATCAGGCGTGTCATGACATCACAATGACATCACAGGGCCTTGTGTTGTGATCATGCAATAAACTATCCGTTTGGACGCTATTTATGTCGTTCCATGGTGTGCTGGCAAATATCTTTCTTGTAACTTGAACCAGTATCCAGCTGGTTGTTGCTGCAGCACCCAAATTTGAGAGCTCAACCAGGAATGTGTGCGATGGGAATATGAAGTATTAGTATTAAACTAAATTTAATCACGGGCTGCATTAGCATTTTAGTTGTCCTCAGAGGGCCAGTTGTATCTGTAAGACTAGATGTTCCTTCCCTTACATCACAGTGCACCCCCTTCACTTGTGCTGCTACCAGGGATAAGCTGGGGGAAGAGCTGGGAAGCAGGAAGTTTAGGGTATGGAGGAGGACCTAAGGAGGGCTGGAGTCGGCTATGGCTGGAGTCGGCTATACCGAGAACAGGGAAGTTGTAGACAAGGGATTGCAGGATCTGTAGGAAGAGTTCTCTCTTTTTCTCTAATGTTGACTGCTGGGACAAGGGGGTGCCGCAGATGCAGAAGAGGTGCGAGGGCTACATGAAATGGCGCAGCGGACCCGATTCGGCCCGCGGGCCTTGTGTTTGACACATGAGTCCTAGATAGTATAAAAAGGGCTTACACCTTTCAGCAAACAGCCTTGTTTACAGCACCTGTGATCAAAGCTGCAGAAACTTGTAATCCCTTTTTATACTGTACATCATGTAAGAAATAAAATAATTTATGTGGATTTTGGAGTTGTCAGCTCTATTGTTCGTTTTACACTAG
Organism: Rana temporaria; assembly: GCF_905171775.1. Lineage (NCBI taxonomy): Eukaryota > Metazoa > Chordata > Amphibia > Anura > Ranidae > Rana > Rana temporaria. The sequence goes on along the minus strand of NC_053491.1, from coordinate 380,300,125 downwards.
GGTAGAATAGCCCTCAAATTATTGGCGTGAGTGGGATAGTGGCCACCAAGGGAGAAATCATTGTTGGCAGGGGGATGGAGAACTCTAGGGGAGCATAGCTCCTCAAATCATTGATGTGAGCGGGATAGTGGACCTCGTCGGAGAAAAGCCCCTCAAACTGTTGGTGTCATTGGGATAGGGAACTCCAGGGGAACAAAGCCTCCAAAATTATTGTTGTCATTGGGATAGTGGCCCCCAGAAAAAAATGGCCTCCAAAATCATTGATGCCAGTGGTGGTAAGTAACTGTCCTTACGATTGGAGCCAGCACCGCCTGGGGAGGAAAACTGATGATCCCGTGCTCTGCCCGCCTGCAGCTGAACTTTTTCCCATTACTGATTTACCATGCCTTGCTCCATCTCTGTGTAAAGGCAGTCAACTCGGTAAAGGCAGGGATTTGTTTCCTCATGTCAGAGCCTCCAGCCAGGAGAACAGTGAGCAGCACAGTGGTGTTATTACACATCTCACTTCAAATCTGCAGCGTCTTAGATCCCACACTGCAGATTTACAGCTATGATGCTGTAGGCACAGGAGGGCTTTGGCACACAAATTTACCTATTTTTGAAGGTGGAATTCAGGACAAAGGGTACTTTATGGTAGTGCATTTTTACCATTTAGATTATCATTTTTATTTATTAATGCAGCCCTGTATTCATTATTACACCATCAAATACATTTTTTAAAAGCAAGCAGTGTAAATACCTAATACCTTCAAATTGGAATCAGCCACGTGCAGTCTCTGTACAACAGAGCATAGGCTAGGTTAGGGAGAAGCAGTACACAGAGCCAATTGTTGTGCTGCAGTGCAAGGAGCATGCTGATAGAAAGAGAGAGCAGGGTGACAGAGGGATGAGCTCATCAGTCTGCTCGTCCATTCTTGGTCATAGGCTGAGGAAGAGGACAAGACCTTTAAAGTGGATGTAAACCCAAAAAACTTTTTTTTTTTTATGTCACAATGTACAGTATAAAATTTCCTATCATCTGTGCCCAGTCTTGCCACACATAGTTAATCCAGCTCTGAGCAATCATCTTTTATTGTTCAGTGAAATACAACAGACTTCCAGATTCCCTGCTTCTGAAAAAAAGTGCACAATTCACATCCCCTCCCCTGTGTTTTGATTAAATGTTTTCAAAATATGGGGTGAGTCACAGTTCAGTGCCATGAGAAAATGCAACAGCCATCAAAATATACATAGAGCTGGAGGGAAGAGGGGAGGAGGATGTGAATTGAGCACTTTTTACAGAAGCTGTGTATGTCTGCAAGCAGTGCACGAGCAATGTAAATAACCTTTCACTCACGCAAGGACTTTGGCTTTTATCTGGAAGTCTGTTTTATTTCCCTGAACAATAAAAAGAGGATTGCTCAGAGCTGGATTAACTCTGTGTGGCAAGACTGGGCACAGAAGATAGGAAATCTTCTCTACATTGTGACATAATTTTTTTTGGGGGGGGGGGGGTTTACATCCACTTTAATTGTTTTTAAACTGCAGCAGACAAAATCAGACAGACTGTGCCGTGTGACAAAGGACTGGATAGACATAAATAACACATTTTGACAGGTAAAATAGCTCTCACGTATATATTTAATCTGTGTATGTAGCTTTTTGCCAGGAGTTTGGCTTTAAGACACTTAGCAGACGACAGCTGTGGCCAGGTCGAGGGACAAGGATTTCTCACACAAGTATCAGGTTTGTAACGGAGGATTATCTCTGCGGCTGCTGGTCAAAGACTGGAGATTACCAGGCCTGAGCCCTGTGTTAATAACACATGCATGGGATGATACCTGCGTGAATCTGAAACAGATCCCCATGAAGGTGACCGCCTTACAGCTGACTCCCGTCTCAGGCACTTCTTTCCCAGCGTTCCTCCTCCCTGCGCACCGCTCACCTAAAACACTCTCAACCCCTCAGCTTATTAGTCTCATTTGCATAAGCAAATTAGGCTGCTTTGTTCTTGTGCAACATTGAATTTATCCTAATTAGACCGGGGACACGCAGTGTCCCAAATTATTAACAGTGGGTTGGACACTCAGTTGCTTCTGAAATCAGGATGGTTTCTCTTGCCAAAGCTGTTAAAGGGCATCTCCAGGTAGCCAGAGAAAAATGGCAACTTGAGAATTGAAAGACCACTAATTCTAGATTTTAGGGAGCCACCGTAAGATTCAGCAGGTTTTTCAGTATTTATATTCCGACAACAAATGTTGGACGGTTATGCTCTCAAATTGTCCGACAACAAATGTGTTCCGTTGGATTATCCGATCGCGTGTACACAAATCCGTCAAACTAAAATCCAAAGTACAAACACGCATGCTCCAAACCAATGTTAACCACAAGACAACATTAGCAGAAGTTGCCCAAAGGGTGGCGCTAAAGAGCAGAAAAAACATGTCGTTTCGTAAATGTTGGCTGAAAAATTCTGTCATCTGTATTCATACCGAGTTCACGGACAACGCCCTTCAGACAAAAATTCACGGATTTGTCCGATGGAAATCCGATGGTGTGTATGAGGCTTTAGACAGTTGTCACTAGAACAGGTTCTCCAACTGAAGATATTCCCTCCATTCCTGTTTCATGTCAATTGTAAAATGTGGATATCTTACCAGTTTCTGTCCCAGTGACAACAATCACTAGGACAAATAGAGAGGTGGAGACACAGACAGTATTAGAAACCAGGAGGAGGTTCTAATCCTTCCCCACTCCATTACAAAACTAAGTATGCGTTTTAAAGCATTTGTTACTCCAACACTTCATATTCCTAATATGTGCCTGCTGTACCATGTACTCACATTTGAAAGTCTCCTGTTCTCTTTGTATTCCTTCTTTTATGTGGAATCCCTGGTGATCCTGCCAGTCCCTCTACTTTCCTAATAAAAGCGCCCATATATGCCGCTCAAGTACCCCGTCAACGTCACACACGCGAGCAGAGAGGGAGGGGAGGCGCCTACACCAATGCGGAAAAGCCACCTGGTAGTTTGGCGCCAAATTCACCACCCACTCCGCTCGTAGCTGGAATTTTGGATGGCAGAACGGGGCCATGTGAGGCAATAGCCGGCATGAGAGGTGTGACAGCGACATGCAGTGCCCGCCCACACAACCCCGCATGTGAGAGATGGGGGGAAGGGAGCATAGGCAGTGCCATCTTTTCTTCAAGTCAAACCCAAACACTTCAGCGTCACACAGCAATTTGTTTTCATAGTATGCATAGATGTTGCTATTAAATAACATTTCTAATCATATGAAGTTAATCACAAGAGTCCCCCCTTGAGATCAGAGTTCACAGAGTCCCCCCTTTAGATCAGAGTCCACAGAGTCCCCCCTTTAGATCAGAGTTCACAGAGTCCCCCCTTTAGATCAGAGTCCACAGAGTCCCCCCTTTAGATCAGAGTCCACAGAGTCCCCCCTTTAGATCAGAGTCCACATAGTTCCCCCTTTACACCAGAGTCCACAGAGTTCCCCCTTTTGATCAGAGTCCACAGAGTTCCCCCTTTAGATCATAGTCCACAGAGTTCCCCCTTTAGATCATAGTCCACAGAGTTCCCCCTTTAGATCATAGTCCACAGAGTTCCCCCTTTAGATCATAGTCCACAGAGTTCCCCCTTTCGATCATAGTCCACAGAGTTCCCCCTTTCGATCATAGTCCACAGAGTTCCCCCTTTCGATCATAGTCCACAGAGTTCCCCCTTTCGATCATAGTCCACAGAGTTCCCCCTTTCGATCATAGTCCACAGAGTTCCCCCTTTTAGATCATAGTCCACAGAGTTCCCCCTTTTAGATCATAGTCCACAGAGTTCCCCCTTTTAGATCATAGTCCACAGAGTTCCCCCTTTTAGATCATAGTCCACAGAGTTCCCCCTTTAGATCAGAGTCCACAGAGTTCCCCCTTTAGATCAGAGTCTACAGAGGTCCCATTTTACTTCCGAATCCGCAGTTCCCTTTTACTGTAAGGAGAGACTTTGCAGACTCTGATGTAAGGGAGAACTCTGGGGACTCTAACATAAGGGATGCTCTGGTGTACGGCGAGGACTCTGATGTAAGGGGGAGTACTGTGGCCTCTGGTGTAAAGGGGAGCTTTGATGTAATGAGTGCTCTGAGAACCTTGATTTACCTTAGCATACTCAGAGACAGGAAAGAGAAGGTGGAAGACTTAGTCTGGTCTGAATAATGTGTCCAGGTCTCAGACAGTCTGAAACCCGGATGCATGATTCCAAACCCTAAGTGTCTGGGTGAATCCCAAACAGGTGGTAACCCTAGTCGCAGCCCCCGTATAGGAAACAAAGACCGCAGGGGGCATAAAATAACACAAACCCCAACCCAAATACAGATTGGACCCACACAAAAATATGCGAATGAACTGGACAAATCGAAAGGAAAACCAGATCAAATGGACTCATCAAATAACATAGTGGACAAATGACAAATGAATACAGAAAGGAACAAAGGGTCAGTAGATAACAACAAATAATATATGCAGGAGCATGATATTATACTTGGAGTCCCAAAACACATACTTCCATCCCTAATTGGGTAATAATAAAAAGAGAAATTTGGCGGGACTTTAAATGAGGTAATGACGTAGTCAATTACCTCTATCCCTGTATTTGTATAATAGAAAGGGCGGGACTTTAAATGAAGCATGTGTGGGATAAAGGTCTAATTATTATATAGTAGTGGAACTGTTTATGTTTCCCTGCAGACAGGCTGGGAAAGATCTGGGTCATGTCACAGCTGTATATCGATTAGGAAAAAGGCACTTAGATGTTTTTTTTTTATTAAAATAATTACACTGCCACCATCCACATACAGAAATAGAAGGGACAATGTCAATTAAACAGTGTGTGTTCAGGATCACTTTAAGTGCGTTTATTATTATTATTAATATTGTTTTTTTTTTTTTTTTTTGCAGTGGAGCCAGCTGAGCATTGCACATGTGATCAGTGCATTCAAGAGTGCAATGTACAGGCTCCTGCAAACTCTTCTCCCAGCCCCAGGTCTGTACCAAGGTGTACATCTACCATTATGGGGCTGGAGGAAGTATATAATGGACTAAACATATGGGGAATGTCACCTCACTTGTGCTCCATTGAGATCTGTGAGTCCCTCTGCCTAGGTAGCAGATGAGACTTGTAGTCCTCCCATTCACAGATCCCAGTGAATGGAATATGTGGCTATGTGGGCGGAGCCTAGGGTTGCCACCTCATCCCTTTAAAAAGGAACACATATTAATTACACAGGTTCTGTGGCTAATTAAGGAGGTAATTAGACTCATTTGGTGCCTTTCCTGCATTAAATTAACCTCAGAACCTGTGTAATTCATATGTGTTCCTTTTTAAAGGGATGAGGTGGCAACTCTAGCGGAGCCATGTATAGCCACACCAAGTTTAAAGATGGTGGGGGGGTTTAGAAATGTGGCCCTGTTTCTGTCCCCTATTTTGTAGGCGCTATAACTTTTGTCGCTTTTTTTTTGCGATTTTTTTGTATGGCCGCAGTGTGGATGCCAATTGCCAGGAGGCCGTCTATATATGGCCTCCAGCCACTGGGGGGCTGACGGCGGGGCGCGTACCCACCGCATCACTGAGATGCCTATGCGCGTGCCTGGCGGCCGCAATGTCCGCCAGTCACCTGCGATTGGCGGTTACACAGACAAGGACGTGGATCTGTGTGTGTCAACACACAGATCCACGTCCTGTCAGGGAAAGAGGAGACCGATCTGTGTCCCTTGTACATAGGGACACAGATCGGTCACCTCCCCCAGTCAGTCCCCTTCCCCCACAGTTAGAAACACTATGCAGGGAACACATTTAACCCCTTCCTCACCCCCTAGTGTTAACCCCTTCCCTGCCAGTCACATTTATACAGTAATTAGTGCATATTTATAGCACTGATCGCAGTATAAATGTGAATGGTGCCAAAAATGTGTCAAAAGTGTCCGATATGTCTGCCATAATGTCACAGTCCCAATAAAAATTGCAGATCGCCGCCATTACTAGTAAAAAAAATAAAAATAATAATAATTCTGTCCCCTATTTTGTAGGTGCTATAACTTTTGCGCAAACCAGTCGCTTATTGCGTTTTTTTTTTACCAAAAATATGTAGAAGAATACGTATCGGCCTAGACAGAGAAAAAAAATGTATTTTTTTTTTTTTAAATTGGGCTATTTATTATAGCAACAAGTAAAAAATATTGTTATTTTTTTTCAAAATTGTCGCTCTTTTTTTGTTTATAGCGCAAAAAATAAAAACCGCAGAGGTGATTAAATACCACCAAAAGAAAGCTCTACTTGTGGGGAAAAAAGGACATCAATTTTGTTTGGGAGCCATGTCGCACGACTGCGCAATTGTCAGTTAAAGCGACGCAGTGCCGGAAGCTGAAATTTCACCTGGGCAGGAGGGGGGTATATGTGCCCAGTAAACAAGTGGTTAAGCTACAGCTACAAAAAGTGTAGCTGCTGGCTTTTAATAAACAGACACTTCCTGCTCCACTGTCCAGTGACGTGACCGCCCGGAGCGTCGCTCCTTCCCCCCCCCCCCCCCCTCTCCGCTGGCACCTCCATTCAGACTGTGGGCACCCGGCCGTGACAGCTTTGGGCTTCAGGGCCGGGCACTCACTGCGCATGCACGAGCCGCGCTCTAGGAGTGCCCCCCAAAGCCCTACTTCACAGAAGCCTTGACTTCCATACTTTGCCGGGATGCTGGCCAATAAACCTGAAACAGAAATATGTAATTTAGAATCATTGGCTCTGTTATATTGGACGATTTCTTTACCCTAAACCAGTTCTGTAAACACGGTTGGCATGAAGTTAAAAAAAAATATGTTTTTTTGGATTTAAGATGAAAGGGATATAACAATTCCTTTTGTCCCAAAAAAGCCATGCTGGACTTTAATCAGAGAACCTTTTGGTTCCTTTTGACCACTAGAGCCACAAATTGCTTATTGTGTTCTATAGGTATGCCTTGAATTTGGGGTGCTGCCCTCTGCTGGGCATCACAGGTGTAGCATGAACTTTTGTCATTTGATTGCTGTCATTTGACAGATTGAATATGTCAGATGCAATGACAGCGTAGTTAACTGCACAATTAAACACAACAGTTACAATTGAAGAACATCTTTATCTTTCTTTAAAGTGGAACTAAACCAACCAATTTAACTGTTTCCCAAAAGAAAGCTCATGTTGGAAATGTTCAATAAATGTTATTAAATCCTTAATCAAACATACCAATGTTGTTTTCAGCAGTGTTTTCATTTACTCTTTAGGAAAAGGTTTCAAGAAAACCACGGCACATGGTGAATGAATGCTGTAAAGGCAAATTTCCAATGGTGGTGCTGGGATTCCATCTGAGAGGCAGTTGCAGTATTACAAGGGTGACTGTAGCCAGCGCTGCAGTGCAGACATGCTGAACTGCCCAGTGAGCCTCTGCTAGGCTCTCCAGCAGAACATTTGGAACAATAAAAAAAAAAATCTACTATTGTTTAAATACCTTGCTTCTCTGTATAGTTTTTTAAAGTGGACCTAGCATCAGATATTCTTTTTTTCATGACCGTAGCGGTAGCAGATTGATGTCATCCTCTTAATCACTGGACTAGATGTCAAGGAGGGCTTTGTAACTGCTTGCCGACAGCCGCACGCCAGCAGAATGGCACGGCTGCGCATATTGGCGTACAGGTACGTCCCCTTTAATATGCCCAGCCTTGGGTAGGGTACTCCGTGACCACGCCTGCGGACCCAATCACCGCCGGTGTCCCGCGATCAGGTCACAGAGCTGAAGAAAGGGGAGAGGTAAGTGTAAACAAACCTCTCCCCGTGCTTCCTAGTCCGACTGTCACTGATCGTCTGTTCCCTGTCATAGGGAACGACGATCAGTGACGTCACACACCAAGCCATACCCCCACACAGTAAGAATCACTCCCTTAGGTCACACTTAACCCCTTTAGCGCCCCCTACAGGTTAACCCATTCACTGCCAGTGTCATTTTCACAGTAATCAGTGCATTTTTATAGCACTGCTCGCTGTAAAAATGACAATGGTCCCAAAATGGTGTCAAAAGTGTCTGATGTGTCCGCCATAATGTCGCAGTCATGATTAAAAAAACGCTGATTGCCACCATTACTAGTAAAAAAAAAATATTAAGAAAATTGCCAAAAAACTATCCCCTATTTTGTAGACGCTATGGGCCGGATTCAGAAAGAAATGCCTATCTTTAGGCGGGCGTAGCGTATCTCAGATACACTACGCCGCCGTAACTAAGTCAGGCGAGTACCGTATTCAGAAACAATTTGCGTCCTTAGTTACGGCGGCGTAGCGTATATGGGCTGGCGTAAGCCCGCCTAATTCAAACTAGGCTTGTAGTGGGCGTGTTGTATGTAAATGATTCGTGACCCCACGTAAATGACGTGCTTTACGAACGGTGCATGCGCGCGCATGCTCAGTATCACGTCGAATTTTCTCCCTAAGATATGTCGGCTCAATGTTTAGGCGACGTGAACGTAACCTACGCCCATCCCCATTCACGGACGACTTACGCAAACGACGTAAAATACGACGCTGTCCTGACGTTTCCGACGTCCATACCTAACATGACTTGCATAAACGACGTATATAGATGCGCCGGACGGAACTACGTTTGTGAATTGGCGTATCTAGGTCATTTGCATATTCAACGCGGAAATCACCAGCGGCCAGCGTAAATATGCACCCCAAGATACGACGGTGTAGGAGACTTCCGCCACTCGTATCTTGGCAACCGTGAGGAGTATCTGATTCTTTGAATCAGGCGCCAAGATACGACGGCACACACTCAGACTTACGACGGCGTAACTGGAGATACGCCGTCGTAAGTTGTTTCTGAATCCGGCCCTATAACTTTTGCGCAAACCAATTAATAAACGCTTATTGCGAGTTGTTTGGCCAAAAATATGTAGAAGAATACATATCGGCCTAAACTGAGGAAAAAAAATATTTTGTTATATATTTTTTGGGGGATATTTATTATAGCAAAAAGTAAAAAAATATATATATTTTTTTTTAAACTGTCACTATATTTTTGTTTATAGCGCACAAAATAAAAACCGCAGAGGTGATCAAATACCACCAAAAGAAAGCTCTATTTGTGGGAAAAAAAGGACGCCAATTTTGTTTGGGAGCCACGTCGCATGATCGCGCAATTGTCAATTAAAGCGACGCAGTGCCGAATCGCAAAAAGGGGCCTGGTCCTTTAGCAACAAAATGGTTAAAGTGGTTAAAGTGTTACTAAACCCAGGACCCCGCATTCACCATATCTGTTCTCCCACAGTACACAGAACATGGTAATGCAATTATTTTAGTAAATATAAACTGTTAAATACCTTTTCTCATCAGCAGTATATAGGAGTCTTATGAGTTATATCAGTGTCTGGTTAAAGCTTGTAGGAGGAGTTTTCATTCTCCTCTGACTGTCCTATGAGGCTGCAGAACTCATGACCCTCTGTCTGGACAGTGCTGATTGGCCCTGTGCCGATCACATGCACCCTCCCAAGCAATACACACCAAACTGAGCATGTGCAGCGTGCCCCCAAGAGCACTATCAGCAGATGGATTGGGGACAGTAAAAGAAGGGGAGGATCAGAGAAGAAAGGATCAAACAGCCTTTTTACACAATGCAGAGGATGAACCCCTTAGGTTCCACAGTGAGTAAAACAAGCATGCTTTACTGCATATACAGACTGATTTTAATGTTTTAAGTTTAGGAACACTGTAATAATGTGAAGCTTAAACAATGATGTTATTGTGTATATTGTGACATGCCAGGAGTTTGTACTAAAAGGTCCACTTGAGAGTTGTTAAACAGTGAATGTTTGGATGACCTGTATTTGTGTATTTGGGATAAATTACAAAAGGTAATTTCATCCGGTTTTTGATCATTTACAACACCACCCTCACTTTTGCTCAGCACTACTCCTGTGGTAGCAAACTGCAAAATGAACAATGAAATTATATTGACATTTAGATTATAAATCAGTACAATGAGCTTCTATTAGGTCAGAGTTTTTCGTTCCAGAACTGCCAGCCAATGCGGCAATATTCCCTGCCCACTTTTTCGTATTTTTACACCAACGGTGTATGATGGTCCATTCACTACATTATAATATCTATATAAACACCCTAGAGGAAACAGCCGCATATAGCCAGAGCACCGGGGGAAGGGGGATAAAATAAAATATTATTTCAGCTTGATGTGAAATATCATTATTTTGCTATTTGGTTCCATTTCAGAGGGAGACTGGCGCGGTATTTCCATCACTGGCCGCTGTCGAGGGGATAATATGATAATGTTTCGCTTGATGTGAATGTAATATATATTTATGATCCTGCTGCTTGTGTTGAAGCCATCCCTAGATCTTGATTATTTACTCTCTGCTGGGTTTAGAGCCATTTCCTTGTGTTTGAAGTGTCCACCGTCTTATGTACTGTACGCCTTTGGAGAACCATTACTAGGTGACCAGTAACAAATTTATTATTACTGTACAGAAGATGATGGATTGGCTTTGTTTCATACTGAGGTGCATTTGGTGCCATGATCATCTCAAGACGGTTGTAAAGGAGGCTTTTATCACTCTTCGGTACTGCTGGAGGACTCTGCTTCTTCCAGCATACAACTTGTTTAGTGAAATACTCTGCACTGCTGGAAGACTCTGTTCTTTCTTCGGATTCTCCTTTCCTAAAATCTTCTGCACTGCTAGAGGACTCTACTCCTTCCTCTAATTCTCCTCTTCCAAAATACTCTGCATTGCTGGAGGACTCTGCTCCTCCCTCTAATTCTTCTCTTCCAAAATATGCTGCATTGCTGGAGGACTCTGCTCCTCTCTCTAATTCTCCTCTTCCAAAATTCTCTGCATTGCTGGAGGACTCTGCTCCTCCCTCTAATTCTTCTCTTCCAAAATATGCTGCATTGCTGGAGGACTCTGCTCCTCTCTCCAATTCTTCTCTTCCAAAATACTCTGCATTGCTGGAGGACTCTGCTCCTCTCTCCAATTCTTCTCTTCCAAAATACTCTGCATTGCTGGAGGACTCTGCTCCTCTCTCTAATTCTCCTCTTCCAAAATTCTCTGCATTGCTGGAGGACTCTGCTCCTCCCTCTAATTCTTCTCTTCCAAAATACTCTGCATTGCTGGAGGACTCTGCTCCTCCCTCTAATTCTTCTCTTCCAAAATATGCTGCATTGCTGGAGGACTCTGCTCCTCTCTCCATTTCTTCTCTTCCAAAATACTCTGCTTTGCTGGAGGACTCTGCTCCTCCCTCTAATTCTTCTCTATCAAAATATGCTGCATTGCTGGAGGACTCTGCTCCTCCCTCTAATTATTCTCTTCCAAAATACTCTGCATTCCTGGAGGACTCTGCTCCTCCCTCAAATTCTCCTCTTCCAAAATACTCTGCATTGCTGGAGGACTCTGCTCCTCTCTTCAATTCTCCTCTTCAAAAACACTCTGCATTGCTGGAGGACTCTGCTCCTCCCTCTAATTCTCCTCTTCCAAAATACGCTGCATTGCTGGAGGACTCTGCTCCTCCCTGAAATTCTCCTGTTCGAAAATACTCTGCATTGCTGGAGGGCATGGGCGTCCGCTCCATAGGGCAAGGGGGGTCGTTTACCCCCCCCCCTGGAATCGCCAGGGAGAGCCAGGAGCAGGGCCGAACTGGCCTTGGGGCCGATTTAAGCGGTGACTGCAGCGCTTCTCTCCCCTCTAGTTGTCCGTTATTTAGAGTGCCTCTCCCTCTTCTGGAATCAAATCCATTTGTGCCTCATTCCAAAAGATTCCTCTTTTAGACCTGAAATAAATATACTGTCAATATAGTGTAGTGTTTCAGTCAAGGGAAAGGGGTGCTGTATAATGTAAAGGGGTCCAGTGATGCAGGGTGCTGTGTAATGTAAAGGGGTCCAGTGGTGCAGGGTGCTGTGTAATGTAAAGGGATCCAGTGATACAGGGTGCTGTGTAATGTAAAGGGGGCCAGTGATGCAGGGTGCTGTGTAATGTAAAGGGGTCCAGAGCTGTGGGGTGCTATGTAATGTAAAGGGGTCCAGAGCTGTAAGGTGCTGTGTAATGTAAAGGGGTCCAGAGGTGCAGTTGTGGAGAGGGGGTACACAGTAGTGACAAAGAGATATTGAAAGATGCAGGGGGCACAGAGGGGTGTTTTTCCATATTAACGTGGGGGGGGGCGCTTTTAACCCCTGCTAGTGGTCGAAGAAAGGGTAAAATGCAACTGTGTATCGCCGCTGCCAAAGCGCCTACCTCTGAAAAAAAAATTCAGCGGACGCCCATGCTGGAGGGCTCTGCTCCTCTCTCTAATTCTCCTCTTCCAAAATACTTTACATTGCTGGAGGACTCTACTTGCCGAACTCATACAAACTTATGAGTCCAGTGCTGCTTCTGGTAAGACCCCTTTCACATGGAGTGGACTCTGTATAGCAGATCCGCCTGCTCAGTGGGTAATGTCTGTCTGCTAATCCTCGCTGAGCAGGCGGATGACAGGTCCGCTTCCACTCTGCTGATGCAGAGCGGACACAGCCCACTATTCTCTATGGGGCGGTCAGATGGAAACGGACCTGCCCAGACACATTTACATAAGCCTCTCCATAGAGAACAATAAGTGGTCTGATTGGGCCCGCCTGAAAATCAGACAGGCAGGCCCAATCGGTGTGCTTGTGTGAAAGGGGCTTAAGGCCTTGTTCACACATGGCATACAAAGCGTACCTTTACAGGGATGCACAAGTGTTCCTGTTCCGTGCATCTCTCTGCATAGATGTCATTTGGGATGTAGCAACTGCATGAACAGAGCTGTTGCTCCCAATTTTACATCCATGTAGGTCCACATGCATGTCCCTGAGCTCACACTGTCTGCATTCGGGGACATGTACCCACACCCACACAAATGTCATATTGGAAACAGCAGCTATGCCTGTGCAGCCTTTGCATCCCAATAGACATAAATGGAACTTCCTGTATGGGTATATACGAAAAACCTGTGCATCCCCATGCAGGTAAACATGGCCCTCCATGGTTGTACACTTTAGTATGTCACATGTGAACGATGCTTTAGTAGTAATTCAGCAGGAATTATGTTGTGTTTATGTGCACTATTAATGATTTTAGTATTTTTTGTAAAAATAGCTATATAATGATTATGGGCCCAAAAAATCTGTAGCTTTTTTTTTTTTTTTTATTCTACAAGTCATGTGCTTTCAGGACATTTCTAGTTTGAGGAGTCTTTTCAAATTCTGAAAGATGTAAGTGAAAAATGGAAACCTTCGGATTTTTAGCGTAAATAGTTTTTATTTACAGTTTTGCGTACCTTCAGTTTTCACCATTTTACAAAAAGGTGCAATTTAAAATGTACAAATATTTGTTATTTCTTCACTCAAAACTCAATACTATTCATGCTATTAGTGTATTTTGAGCGAAAATACTGTTTTGATAAACATTTGCTCAAATATCGCGTTGACTTAAAAATCAGTAGCACCTTCTTTTTCTTCTACTGGCCATGTGCTTTCAGAAAATGTATGGTTTGGGGGGTCTTTTACCAATTCTGAAAGCTGTAAGTGAAAAAGGAAACCCTCAACCCGTCGGATTTTCAGTCTTTCACAAAAAGGCAAAATTTGCAAATATTTGTTATTTATTATCTCAATACAGGTTAAGCTTTTTTATTTAGCATGAAATTTGCTGTATTTATATCTTTATAAAAAGATTTTAGAAAAATTTTCACAAATATATTGTTTGATAAACATTTGCACAAATATCGTGGGCCCTTAAAAGTCAGTAGCACCTTCTTTTTATTCTACTAATCATATGCTTTCAGAAAATATATGGTTTGGGGGGTCATTAACAAACTCTGAAAGCTGTAAAGGAACAATGAAAACCTTCCGATTTTTGGAGAAATGTGGTTATTCACATTTTTGCGTACATCCAGTTTTCCCCATTTCGCAAAAAGGCATAATTTAAAAAATGACAAATATTTGTTATTAACTCAATAAAGGTTAAGCTTTTATATTTAGTAGGAATTTTGTAAAACGTACTGTGTTTTTATCTGCTAATAATGATTTTAGTGTATTTTTAACAAGAATATTGATTTGATAAACATTACCGCAAATATCATTGTGCCTTAAAAATCAGTAGCGCCTTATTTGTATTCTAGTGGGCATGTGCTTTCATAAAATATATGTTTTGAGGGATCTTTAACAAACTCTGAAAGCTGTAAGGGAAAAATTTAAAAAGCAATGGAAAATTTGCAGAAATGGAGCACATGGCCTTGCAGCGAAAGTGTTAATATATTCTTCAGCTAAGATTTGGCTGGGGATCTGTTCATGGATCCCTTGCAGATCAGAATAGACATGTGCCCTGTGAAATGGGCTGTAGTCTCTGGAAGAAGGATTATTGTTGGTAAAATGGTGTCTGACATCCCAGGATATCACCCTATAAAAGCCCTGGTTCACACCAGTGAGGCTTGTCATGCAACTTGACAGTTTAAAGTCGCATGACAAGTCACGCCCCATTTGCGGCACTGGAACCATTCAAATTGCACCACTCAAGTTGGGGCAATTTTGAAAAAGATTCTTGCACTATTTCTGTGCGATTTAAGCGTGACTCGCATTGATATCTGTTAAACAAAAGCACACAGATATCAGCAGGCTGCACATGAAATCGCACTGTTTTGAAGTCACGCCAAAGTAGCGCGACTTTAAAATAGGAGTGGTGTGAGTGTTGATAAATGTGAAAAATGCTACAGATTCCATCTGCTTGCTATACCCTGCTTTTATGGAATAAATACATTTTCAATAAGACGTTGGAGTGTCCTCAATTTGGAATGTGTTTTGTTTACATGTCTCTGTGAGGAGTTTCTCTCTTTGCTTGTTTCCTTTAAACTCTTAATGATTTTTCTCCTGTTCTCCTCCCTGCAGTCCGAGGTATCATGGATTCCGAACAAACATTACTCAGGAATATACGGGCTCATGAAGCTGGTGCTTACCAAGACTCTTCCGGCCAGCCTAGAGCGGGTCATTGTCCTAGACACGGACATCACCTTTGCCACGGACATCGCTGAGCTGTGGGCCGTCTTTCACAAGTTCAAAGGTCAGAAGACTCTCTTTTCCTATATTGCAGGCCAATCTAAACACATCGCTCTCTGTACAGCAACGTGGTTGCTTTTCGTTTGGATCTTTGCCCGATATGCTCCTACATATTTATAAAGCTACGATCTATAGGCCAGTGAGGTTGTAAAAAAGTGAAGGACCTTTGATAAATGTGGTCTCTATTCACTCTGAAATCTGTGCAGAGAAGGAGGATATTGTAAGATTCATTTCTGAAGTATTATTTCTCTACCGATTGCTAATAAGTGTTAGGCATTTGGTGACCTTAGAAAATCTTTCACTATCCTGCTAAACTAACCCTAGTACCGACCATTTGGGATAGTAGGAAAGATAAAGTTTCATCTGTTTAAATTTTGCCTTCCATGGTACCCCCCCAATCAACATGCTAATGACATTTTAATAAAACCTTTTGATCTCTATTACTCTTATTTTAGCCCTTGTGATGTCATCATTGAGTCTCTGTGCAATGCAGACAGATCATGGATGGTGGGAGGTACCTGCAGGGTAGGGTGAACAGACATCCCCGGTTTCCAGGGCCAGTCCCCGAATTGAGGACGCTGTCCCCGGACCAAGTCTGTCCCCGGTTTTGATTTGAACAGCGGTTGGGGCAATTTCAAAGACAGTCAGTGCAGAATTAATAAAAACAATCTGAATTACACACCCCTGCTCCACTAGCTTAGGGGGGTCTATTTCTGTCCATTACTGTGCCCCTTTCTGATGATCATGTGCTGGTCGGATTTGAAAGGGGAATATTTCTTCAGTTCCGATGCAAGCCCATTCAGCTCTGCTCGCATGTTCTTCTGCCTTGGCTCAAGTCCCGACCAGCCGCCTGCCTGCTTATCTCCTTGCCTTCCTTGGTGGAGTGATCTTCCTTCTCTCCCCACTCAGTAGTAGCCGGGGCCCGGAGAATAAGAATCGACAGGCTGTGAGGCGGGCGGCGGTGGCAACGGGCAGAGAGTCATTGATTGCCACCATTACTAGTAAAAAAAATATGTCCCCGGGTTTCATTTAAAAAATCTGGTCACCTTACTGCAGGGTGCTGTACACGGCTACCTAAAAAAAACATCACAGCGCCCTTCCTCAAAAGTGGGCTCTCTCCTGGGTGGAGTTATGCAAATACCAATTTTCCTTCCTGTGATTGAAGTAATTTTAAACCAATAAATTCAGGGGTGAGTCAGAGACAGTCTAAGAAGAAGAGCGCTAGATGATCCTGGATGTCCTCCGGACAGGAAATGAGGTGGGCTTTATCTGGCTTACCGCAGCTTCTAATGCACACTCTGAGAAGCATCCAGAAAAAGAGCATGTCATTTCAGTACAGGAGAGGAGCCTGTACAACTGTGCAAGGATGAAGAAAAGACTGAAGTTCTACTGTAAGGTTTATGTACTGGGCTGTGCCGACAAAGCTTTTTTTAATTTATTTTTTAATTAAAATGGGTTTTGCATTCCCTCAGTCTATGGAAATGCTAGAAATGAGCCCAGGTTCACACTGCTCCGACATGAAAGTCGCACCACTTCCGATCCAACTTTGCCCTGCAACTTCAGTCCAACTTCGATCCAGCTTAGGCTCAGTTCAGACAGATGCGACATAGGATCTGACTTGTGAGACCCCAAGTTGAATAGCATGTGAAATTCAATGTTTCCCTATGAGAGCCATCTTAACTGATACTACACAAGTCTGTCTGACTTTAGAAAAGGTTCCTGCATTACTTTGGTCCAACTTTGATACAACTTTGATGCCATATAGGTAGATTCACAAAGAGTTAGGCCGGCTTATCAGTAGATAAGCCGACCTAACTCTGAATCTACGCCGGCGTTTGTTTAAGCGTATGCTCAAACAGAGATACGCTTAAACAAAGCTAAGATAGGCTGGCTTGCGCCGTTCTATCTTAGCTTGCAATGTTTCTGATGGTCGCTAGATGGCGCTTCCATTGCGGCCGGAGTAGATTATGTAAATGAGGGGATATGTCGATTCACGAACGTACGCCAGGCCTACGTTTCCGTAAGGGATAGGCCGCCTAAAGTTAGAGCTATGCTCTAGTGGCCTAGCCAATGTTAAGTATGGCCGCCGTTCCCGCCGCAAAATTCGAAATGTTAACGTCGTTTGCGTAAGTCGTCCGCAAATCGGGATTTACGTCGTTTACGTCCACGTCGAAATCAATAGGCCCGTACGGCGTACTTAGCCGCAATGCGAACTGGGAAATGTAGTCGCCCGGCGCATGCGCAGTGTCAAAAAACGTCAAAAAACGTGAGGTCAACCCTCATTTCCATACAACACGCCCCCCTCCAACCAATTTGAATTAGGTGCCCTTACGCCCGCTCGTTTGAGGCTACACCGCCGTAAATTAGCAGGTAAGTAGATTGTGAATCACTACTAGCCTAGTTAATTTACGGCGGTGTAGCCTAAACAGGCTAGGCTACGCCGACCTTAATTTTAGGCGCCCCTACGTGAATCTACCTAATAGAGTGTAAAAAGTCACATCAAAGTCATATCAAAGTTGTACTACAAAGTTGCACTGAAAGTCACACGACTTTGGAGTCGGGCTAACGTGAACCGAGCCTAAATGTGACTTTTTACACTCTATGGCATTGAAGTCGTATCAAAGTCAGACCAAAGTAGTGCAGGAACCTTTTCCAATGTTAGAGCATTGTGTTGGATCAGTTAAGACAGCTCTCATATTTGTGTGTAGTGTGCCAATTGATTCGTAAGTGGCGGCACTATATACTCCTAATTTTATTTATTTTTATTCTGGGGATAAGCGCCCTTGAATTCTTTATATTTTTTTCTCTGCACTTAGGAGGGAACCTAACTACACCTTGTATGTAGTACACCACATGATTTGTAAGTGTAGGCACTATATATTCCGAAAAAATCAGGTATCCAGCAGACCCATAGGTACTCGATGCAACCAAAACCATCCAACCTGGGGCTCTGCCATCTCATAATGGGAGGCCCCTTTAGTTTCACAGCTCAGTCTGACAATTATAAAGTCAAGAGACTCATAGACTTCCCGCTATTTAGTAATGCTTAAAGGTTAGCGGCCCTCAAAGTCCAAAACACATGTTGAATGAGTCTTGTATTGTTTTTTTTTTTTCATCTAGGTTGTAGCAATCATGTGTGGAGAAAGGTCAACACCTTTCCTGATTAGTGTTATCAGCATCTGCTCACAGTCTGGAAAGGGCAGGAGCTGACACTTCCTAATGAGCCATAAGAAACATGATTCAGTGCCAACATCACCACTGCCAGAATTGGCTTTCACTTAAAGAGTCACTCCTCCCAAAACTGAAAGTTCTGACTTATTATTATTATACAATGTATGTGAGAAACGTTGACATTGTCCTGGTTTTTATGTGGTTATGTTTGTACTGCATTAAATGGTATACAGTATCACTTTAAAGCTGAACTCCATGAATGATGTGTATGGCATACTTACTTTGGTCCAGCTTTGCACAATGTATCTCATACATAATGGCCACTAGCAGTGGCGGCTGTTTTTTTTGAGGGGAGGCGGAAAACAATGCACCCACGTCCAGACGCCCCAGGCCGGTCGGGTCACCCGCACCCCCCGTGGTCGGTCAGGTCATGAACAGCGCTTCCCTCTGGGCGGCAGCTTCCAATGCTTCACGGCCGCGCGTGTCTCCTCCCTCCTCCTCTGCCAATAGGATCCCTTCTTCTTTTTGGCCGATAAGGAAATGGGTCTCAAGACCCGCTTCCTGATTGGCCAGGAGGAGTATCAGTGTGACAATAGCGATTATTCACTATTGTCACACAACTGGGTGGGAGCACTGCGCCCCCGAGCTCACCCTTTTTTGTATTCATTGAAATAATTACATGGCGTTCTATGAACAGTTGCAGTGTCGAGTAAGCGTCCCCCTTTGGTCAATGTACAGAGGGAAAGGGTCTTGCACAGAACCCCAGCGTAACCTGAAAAATCACAGCGATCCCTGCTATAGTGATTTCCAGCTTCCCCAGTGGTATGAGATATGCACACCTACATTGTGCCAAGCTGGACCAATAAGCTTGTATTACAAATAATACCTGGAGTTCTGCTTTAACATTCCGGCATGTCATGTACAGTCATGTGTGGGTGAGAGGGTTTCATTATACATGGTTTCATCCTCAAAAAAGACAAAGTTTGTGTTGTATGAGGGATGAAGGCAATCTACTTCTTCTTTTATAGTGTCTTAGTTTACCACTGTGGATTATAGAATGAGGCTTTTTTTTTGGCTAATAAAGATAGCAGAAGGGATTGTATGTTGTCTGCTGTTAGTCAGAAATGGAAAATAGAGTAGAACGAAGTCTACTTTTATTAACCAGTGGTTGGTCGCCCTATTGCAGTTACGTGATCCTGCACTTCCAGGTATCAGACGCGAGTGCGCTGTGATTCTACACCATGGGAGCTGATCACCCAGTCCCGCAGACCCCATGTCCGCCTCCTGCCGCTAATCATTCTGTACACAGGCAGAACAGCAAACTACCTATGTAAACATAAGGAAGGCATAAATCCTATGTTCCTGCAAAGCAAGGACATGGATCCATGCTTTCCCCTAGTAAAAACATCTCCCACACAGTACACTAAAACACCAGCTAGGCACACATTTAACCCTTTAATTGCCCCTGATGTTAACACCTTCACAACCAGTGTCATTAGTACAGTGACCGTGCATATTTTTAGCTCTGATCACTGTATTGGTGTCACTGGTCCAGAAAAATGTGTCCGCAATATCGCAGTCCCAATATAAGTCGCTGATCGCTGCCATTTCTAGAAAAAAAATAATTACAAATTCCATCAATATATACCATATAGTTTGTAGACACTATGGGGCCAGATTCAGGTAGAGCGGCGCTTCTTTGTTCCGGCGTATCGCATCTCATATGCGCTACGCCGACGTAACTCTAAGGCCTCGTACACACGACCGAACATGTCTGAAACTGGTCCGCGGACCAGTTTCCGCGGACATGTGCGACCAGGTGTAGGGCCTACCGGACCGGATTCCTGGGCTAGCGGACAGGTTTCCAGCGGACAAAAGTTTCTTAGCCTGCTAAGAAACTTGTCCGCTGGAACAATGTCCGTCGGACATGTCCGATGGTCAGTATGACTCATCGGACATGTCCGCTGGTTATGACGTATAACCAGCGGCCCGAAATCCCGCGCATGCGTCAAATTGATGCGACGCATGCGTGGAAGCATTGAACTTATCCGCCGCTTCCGGGTATGGTCTTCGGGACTGGGCGTTCCTATTTGATTGACAGGCCTCCGACAGGCTTCTGACGGTCGCATACATCGCGTCACGAGTAGCCGAAAGAAGCCGAACGTCGGTGCGGCTCTATTTACGGCGCCTGCACACTGACGTTCGCCTACTTTCGGAAAATCGTGACGCGATGTATGCGACCGTCGGAAGCCTGTCAGAAGCCTGTCAATCAAATAGGAACGCTCAGTCCCGCAGCCCATACCCGGAAGCGGCGGAGAAGATCGCTCTCTAAAACGGTAAGTACTGCTTAGATTTAAAAAAAACTTCCCGATTCCCCTTGACAAAATGAGCATCAATCTAATGTTAAAAATTTACTTTTCAGGTGAACCTCCACTTTAACAAGGGTTAAAGATTGCTATAGGCCCCTGATGGTTCCTCCTTCATCTTCTGAATTCAGTCTCAGTGGCATTATCTTGTCCTTCTATAGACTCCGTTTAACACACAGCAGAGTCCAGACCTGAACCATTGATGTCTAGATTCTGGGACTGCATAGACGTTTATTTCTCCATCTGAGTACAAATCTTATGTTTTCTAACTGTATTCCAGCTGAGTGTACTCATGAATTATTCCTCCATAAAGTGTTCCTTTGCCGTATAAGCAGAACCATATTCACTGGCGAGGATGCCCTTTACGATGGTGGGGAATGTGCTGCCCAGGCTTCTCTGGTCCCACAAAAACATGGACAAAATTGAATTTTGTAGTTGAGTTGCATTTATTAGGCACCCATACCTACCTCCACTATGAACTGCTAACGGGTTCCATAGAAAATGCACAAAAGAAAGAGGGGCTAGTGGCATCAAGTCTCTGGCTGGTAGAAGCTACCACTCCACTGAGTTTTCTACAGTTTTCAGCAGAAAAAAAGAAAAAGGGCGCTTTCATAAAAAAATAAACAGCGTAGGAATCCCAGAATGCAGATAAAGCCACTAAAATTATACGGCTTGCTTTCAGAGCCTGGACTGGGTATAAGCTGAAAGCAAACATTTTCACCAGCACAGTTGTTTCCTTTTTTCACAATGCATCACACGCAGACGAGTCAAGAAAGGAATATGGAATGGGAATAAGAACACATTCTGCATCTTTTTTTAAGTGATTCTTAACCATATGAACTTCTGAAAATGTATCCCCCTTCATAACTGTTTATTTAGTTGTTTACCTGTAGTTCAGTTTTAAAAGATACGTTTTAGAATATGTTACATCGTACACACACCCGTATTTAGGGTGTAGCATGCAGTGGCGGCTCATTAATACGCCGCCCTAATCCATGTGCCTGGCCCCTAATCTACATGTAGGGGGGCCAGACGCATGGATTTCAACTTTTTTTTTTTTTTGAAGCACGTGATTAGAGCCCGAGGCTCTAATTGACTAAAAAAAAGGGTGGGCTCGGGGCGCAGAGCCCACCCAGTTGTGTGGTAATAGCAAATTATTATTCACTACTGTCTTCCTGATTCTCCTCCTAGCCAATCAGGAAGCGGGTCCTGAGACCCGATAGGCCAGGGAGTCTTACGACCCACTTCCTGTTCGGCCGGGAGGAGAAGCAACAGCACCAGAATGAGGAGTAGCAGGAGCAAGGAGCAGCAGCTTTACCCTGGATCCTTGTTATTAGCCTCCTAAGGTAAGGAGACCTCTCTCCGTTCATCTCCCGCACGGGGGAGAAGATGTTTGATCGCCATCTTCCCGCCCATCTCCCGTGGGTGGGGGGAGCGTGGCGTTGGCTTTCCACCCCCTCCCCCCAAAATATTGAGCACCAGCCGCCTGGTAGCATGTAACATGTTCTTGTTCTGCTCCTCACCCCCCCCCCCCCACTGCCCCCTCTTAGTGTGACAGCAGGCACGGGTTCTTCTCCCCACACCCACAGTCAGATTTTGAAAACGGCATAACTGTGAGTGAGGAACTCTTTCCACCCACACAGTAGCATCAGTCATGTACAGGAATCTGTGAATGAAAAAAACTACAAATCCTGTGTTCCACCATGGCAGACAGATATGTAGTTTGAATGAACTGAGGGTGCGCTGATTCACAGTGCCTACAACTCTGAATATGGCAACCCGTACAGACCTATGGGTAACAGAGTTGTTGGCAGTATGTGGAGAACCCTGACACTGCACCTAAAATCAGGCTCTTGTTTTAAAAAATAATAAATGCACATTTTTTTACCTGCAAGTACCTTCATAATGCATATTTATGAAAGGTGAACATAGCCTTTCAAATTCAGTAGGAGGTCAGAGATCCTCATATAATGGTCACTGCAGGTGTGTATATTTTCCATTCAAGTCACCAATATATAGTAACTGTTGGGTGGTTATACTCTGCAGTATCTATCAAAAATATAAATATCAGATTTAATTGTTGTTTGGGTGGCATGGTGGTGTTTTGGAATAATCTCTAGACAGAAAGTAACTGTTCGTTATCGAACTTTGCAAGAGCAGACCTCCCTTCAGCAGGGAGCGTGAATGCTGCTAATGACACGTCGTAACATGAAAATATCAGAAAAGGTCAGAGATGTTTTGGGTGCCGGATCATTGGCTCCTATTGAAATATAATGGGATGGCTGCCAGCATCTGGAATGAAATATGTGCACAGTGGGGTAGTTATAGTTGTGTGTCAGCGTTCTCCAAGGGAGGGGGAAGGGACTTCTAGAAGCTTTGGTTCTGTAAGGTTTAAAGTGAACTTGTACCCACACTATGCACACTAAAGTATTATTATATTCTGAATAAGCAGAAAGCCCTTTAAAACAAGCCACACTTTATCTCTGTAGCTATAGACATTATGAAAAATAATTTTCACAGTTCCCAACAGAGACATAAAACCCTTTTTTTTTTTTTTTATCTGTTATTTTATATGGAGAGTAGAACATTGGCAGGCTGCTCTCTGGTGTAAACACACAGCGGGTGTTTCTTAGGTGTTAGCAATAGACTGTAACCAGCTCTTGTAGCCCATTCCAGCTTTGTGCAGGTCTACAATCTTGTCCCTGACATCCTTTGACAGCTCTTTGGTCTTGCCCATGATGGTGAGGTTTAAGCCCTGGTTCACATTGCTGCTAATTTGAAATAGCGCTACTTCACTTGAAGTAGCGCGATTTCAAAGTAGCATGGTCAGCGCGATTTCAGGTGCTACTTGATAGACATCTGTGTGGCTTCATGCACAGATGTCTATTGAAGTGGAGCCCGAAATCGGCAAAAGTAGTGCAAGAACTACTTTTGCAAATCAGTGCGGCGCTGATTGGAACAGTGCCATTGCCTCCAATAGGCTGTGACTTGTCGTGCAATTTGATCTCTCAAATCGCATGACAAATCGCTCCAGTGTGAACCTAGGCTAAATGGAAGAAAGTCATTCTGTGGGCAGGTATCTTTTAGAAACATAACAAGTTATCGTTAGGAGCATCTTCTTAAATTGACGGGACTAATCTGTGTACCACATGAGCACATACTGAAGCTTGTAACAAACCCCTAGCCAAACACACAGAATGTGTAGCGCCCCTTTAAACTAGTGGGTACAAGGTGCTTTGTGGGCCAGTGTTAATTTTGGCAGCAAATTATTGTTTAGTTTTAGTCTCAGGCCTTGTACACACGTCCGAGAATCTCGTCACAAAAAACCCGTTGTTTTCCCTGACGAGATTCTTGGCAAGAAACTCTTGCCGCCGGAGTGTACTGACTTTCATTTCAAAAGAACTGCGTTTCTCTTGAAAGGAAAGAACGCGAGGACGTTATCGCGTATGACAAGCATGTGCTCGTCACATTGGATGCCGTCGCCGCCATCTTGCTTCACCCTACCTATGCCGTGGAAGCTACCGCGAATGTGTCAAAGTCATTTCGAGCATGCGCGGGTTTCCACGGCGACAGGTAAGTATACACACTCTCGGGTTTCTCGTCGGGAAACAGGCCGACAAGAATTTCGACGAGAAAAAGAGAGCAGGTTATCTTCTTTTCTCGTTGAGAATCTGGCTGGATTTGCCTCGTACACACGAATGGGAATCTCGGCAAGAAGCAGTTTTCTTGCTGGTTTTTGCCAAGAAACCCGGTCGTGTGTACGAGGCCTAAAGTCCTGTACACACAATCGGTCCATCCGATGAGAACGGTCTGATGGACCGTTTTCATCGGTTAACCGATGAAGCTGACTGATGGTCAGTCGTGCCTACACACCATCGGTTATAAAACCGATCGTGTCAGAATGCGGTGACGTAAAACACAACGACGTGCTAAAAAAAACGAAGTTCAATGCTTCCAAGCATGCGTCGACTTGATTCTGAGCATGCGTGGATTTTTAACCGATGGTTGTGCCTACTAACGATCGGTTTTTAACAATCGGTTAGGAATCCAACGGTTAAATTTAAAACAAGTTGGCTTTTTTTTAAATGATGGATAAATAACCAATGGTGTCCACACACGATCGATTTGGACCGAGCCCAAGAAAATCAAAGGGATTAGAGGGAGGAGATAAGAGCATTGGAGAATGGCGTAGAGTGTGGAGCTCCCCTTTAAAAGCAAAAGTTAGCCCAAAGAAATCAGATTAGGAGTGGGACAAGAGCATTGGAGAATGGAGTGGAGTGGGGAGTTCCCCTTTAAATGCAAAAGCTAGCCCAGGGAAATCATATGCATTAGAGGTGGGAGCCCATGCCCTTTTAGGCTTTGAAAAAGGAGCTAGAGGAGCAAGAGTCTTTTACATAATTTAAAAAAGGGATATGTCACATGTTGGCAACGTAACATACTCACATGTGTGCAAACAAAACCATAATGCCGCGTACACACCATCACTTTATGTGATGAAAAAAAACGACACTTTCTGTGAAGTAAAAAATGACGTTTTTGAAACTTCAATTTTCAAAGACGAAGTTGCCTACACACCATCGTTTTCTCACAATGATCTTGCAAAGTGAGGTTATGTTCCACCACGTTTTACCTATTGAAGCTTGCTTCATAAGTAGCTTCTGGGCATGCGTGGATGAAAAAACGTCTTAGAAAACAACGTTTTTTGCTACACACGGTCAATTTCTGTGAAGTAAAAAGTGCACTTTTGAAAAACGACACATAAAATTGAAGCATGCTTCAATTTTTTTTGGTCGTTTTTTACAAGACATAAAACAACGTTTTCCCCCACACACAGTCAATTAAAGTGACGTTTTTAAAAACGTCATTTTTTTTCATCACATAAAGTGATGGTGTGTACGCGGCATAAGGGTGAACCAGCTTTAAAAAATTGAGTCAAGATTAGAGGTGCGCCCGTTCAATACTTGCACTTGACTTGCATGTACGTTACATAACATTTACTAAAATTTTGGCCAGTGCTTACATGGATCTGACGCAGTTCTAAACGTACTTGCAGGCACAGAGCCTTTCTCATTCTTTTTTGGGCATGTTTGTTACCTGGGCAGTTGTTAATAAACTTCCTCACATCACCCGGTAATATTGCCACCTCCATCTTATGTTAATATTTATTGTAGATGTTGTGCGCCATGTCCACGTCACGGCAGACGGTGGTGATACAGCTCAGGCATTGACACCACTCCAAAGCATATCCAGATGCTCACGTCTGACACCCCTAGCCGCAATCCAGTATTACACCCTTTTTTTTAGGGGCGACATTTGTGACAACCGTGGGCTTGCTTGGAAGAGAGGGAGGTTTCCTGCCCCATGGGGTGCCCCTATTTTCCTTCTTTCAAGGGGCCTCATGTGCCACTGCTTTGACGTTTGCCGGATCTGTCATGAGTTCATACACATGGTGACGGTGTGACCCCACATGGACACTGGCCCCTGATGAAGGGACAAGTTCTTGAAACACGTAGGGCCT
The DNA here is from genome assembly GCF_905171775.1 of Rana temporaria. NCBI lineage: Eukaryota > Metazoa > Chordata > Amphibia > Anura > Ranidae > Rana > Rana temporaria. The sequence goes on along the minus strand of NC_053491.1, from coordinate 380,273,944 downwards.
GAATGAACCCCTGTGGACTAGTCAGACACCTACCTATGAACTTGATTTTTAACATTTATAATTTTGTATTTATTGTATAAATAAACTTTTATCACTATTATTACGCCTGTTGAATCAATGAGCTGTTACCGTTAAAGCCCCACCCTGGGGGATTCCTCTTTTTCCTGCGCCATGTCCATAGGTGCGCAGATTGCATTCTTTCGTGCGCCAAGATCGTCATAGTAAATGGTGGATTCGAGCTCTGTTACCGGCGCACCATGTCGTAAATATAGAAATGTGCGTTGCGCCTTGCCTTGCGCCTCAACTGATGGCGCACTGCTTTAGTAAATCAACCCCTTAGTGTGTTAGAACCACAGAACACCCTCTATCCTTATCTCCAAACACAGGGGTGGTGTTCTGTATTCCACAAAGAAAATTTGATTAAGCTGATAACACTGTTTGAGATTGCAATACAGAATGCCCAGGTGATTACAGGCTCACTGAATTTCTGACAGGATTAACATTTATTTTTGTACGATAAGGAGAGGACACATATTATGGAGATGGAAGAGCTGCTCGCCCCTAAATTGCATAATAAGGAAAGGTTCCCCAGTGGGGCTTTTAGGCAGCGATGTCAGAAAGGTAGAATAAATTGTTAATGTATAAAAATAGTATTTATTACCGAGAATCTCACAATGTCACAATGAGTAAAAATGCAATATATGAAAAGCAGGTACAATAGTAAAATATCACATTCCTTGATGCAGTAGACCGTTATACATATCGTTATATTCAATGTTATTGTACAATGTTGAGCCCCGACGCGTTTCGACCTGTTATCGTTCTCTTCAGGGGGACAATTGTTTCTAAAAATTATTTATTACATAAGTTCAAAACTAAAGAAGAAGAACATGTCAACATACATCACATTGAATCTGCCATAGTGATATATTTACCGCTAAAACAAGGCATCAAGGATATATAGAGCCGCTGGATAATCCGGAGGGGCTTAAGGCTACCCCCATCCTCCCAAGGATGAAGAGCCCACCCGAGAGGGCTTACAAGGAGCCTCATTAAGGACACCCTCTAGGCGGTGGAGGAGCTGGCGCCTGCAATGAACACCCATGATAGCCATAGTTAGTTAGTTAGGAAAATTGGATTAAAGTGGAGGTTCCATCAAAAAAACTATTTTGCTTTAAACTGTAGCTTACGACTAAAAAAGAAAAAAAAAAGAAACATTTTTTTTTTACTCATCTGGAAATGCCTGTTGCTATGCGGTCCCACGAAATCTGCCTTTGAAACCACCTAGGATTCTGACATCATCTCCCTCTAATTTCTCCTGGGAAATGTGTGTTATCATTTCCCAGGATGCAGTGCGCTGTCCAATTATCACTCCCCATCCAAGACTTCCAGGAAGTAAGTGCCTGTAGGCTTCACAATGCCCACAACCAAAATGACAACGGTGTAGATAGTTTTATAAACTATCGTTCTTGAATATCTATGCGGATCGGCGGTGGATTGTAAAATAGTAAGTGACCATATTTATATTATAAAAACGCAGGATGAAAGGACATACATTTAAAAAATGCTAATTGTGGTTGGAACTCCGCTTTAATGAGGCTCCTTGTAAGCCCTCTTGGGTGGGCTCTTCATCCTTGGGAAGATGGGGGTAGCCTTAAGCCCCTCCGGATTATCCAGCGGCTCTATATATATCCTCGATTCCTTGTTTTAGCGGTAAATATATCACTATGGCAGATTCAATGTGATGTATATGTTGACATGTTCTTCTTCTTTAATTTTGAACTTATGTAATAAATATTTTTTAGAAACAATTGTCCCCCTGAAGAGACCGATAACAGGTCGAAACGTGTTGGGGATCAACATTGTACAATAACATGGAATATAACGATATGTATAACGATCTATGTCTACTGCATCAAGGAATGTGATATTTTACTATTGTACCTGCTTTTCATATATTGCATTTGTACTCATTGTGACATCCGAAATTTTCGGTAATAAATACTATTTTTATACATTAACAATTTATTCTACCTTTCTGACATCGCTGGGGAACCTTTCCTTATTAAACATTTCTTTTTGTTGCCTTCATCAAATAGATATAACAAATACAAATAAACGGAGTTCATTGTTTGGGTTTCAATACACTTTATTAAATCTTGTCATTCTGTTTCTGAGTAGCACGTTGGATCATCAATCCAGCACAAGAATAAAAGGAAACTCCCCATGGAGGTGAGATATAGAACAAAATGTCGCCTCCACTTATTTTTGGCGAGCAACTCACAAACACGACCTATTTTCTTGTGCTAATTTCCACCCTCACACTTCTCTTTTCATCTACACTCATCCTGAGCTCTTTAAACGATCCTATTTATTTTCCCGTATCCTTCACGGACGATACGCCAACCGCATTCTCACCCTGCCCGAGTTCCCTCCGCCATCTCTGACTCGGCGCTGCGGACGGAATTAAAATCAGCCGGGGGTGCTCTCAGTGGACAGATGTGAGCGGACTCTTAATTTATTTGTCGGTTGTCTTTTCTTCCCTACTTAAAGCTTGTGTGATGAGGTTCTTTCCACTTGTCAGAAGGTGGAACGTGGTGTGAGATTGCTGTACCGGGGAATTCTGCCTTTGTGAAAAGGCCTTGTTTTGAGATAACAAAGTTCAGTCTCTGTGTATTAACAATTTTTCTACAAATCCGGGGACTCCGCTCAGTTAATATTCATGACACAGCCAAGGACATTATTATACTAATAGCTGAAATCCAGGCAAATATTGTATAAAAGGTACAAGGATCTTCAGTCATTTAAAAGTCAGCAGCTTCAAATACTGAAGCTGCTGACTTTTAATACCTGTTTAGGGATCCAGAACTGTCTTCACCCAAGCCAGTTCTTCGCTGGTCTTTGGGTCCCAGCACCACCATGTTAACTTTGGGAAGCCAGCTGTGACTTCTTGCGGCTTGGTATTGTGCATGCGCAAGCCACGCTATGTCCTTTGATTGATGACGCAGCTTTCTGGGACCTGTGAAGTGTCCAAGGAGGCTATGGGCTGGGGGAGAACTTCCACTCGGATCGCCTAGGCATGGGAGCGGGTACCTGTCAAAAGCTCACGAATACCCTGCTGATTGGAGCGGAATGGGCGGAATGGGCAGCACAGTGGTGCAGTGAGTAGCACTTTCGCCTAGCAGCAAAAGGTTCGCTGGTTCGAATCCCAACCACGACACCATCTGCCTGGAGTTTGCATGTTCTCCCTGTGTCTGCGTGGGTTTCCTCCGGGTACTCCGGTTTCCTCCCACACTCCAAAGACATGCTGGTAGGTAAATTGTATCTCGTCCAAATTGGCCCAGTATATATGTATATATGTGTGTATGACTGTGTGTCCCTAGCGTGTCATGATCCTACGGGGTAAAAATGACCGCATCAGCCAAGTAGATACTGGCTGGAAAAAGCGCCCAGAGGCGATTCAGTTCGCATGCGTTGCGCTATACAAGTCATTCATTCATTCATTTATTCAATGGTGATGTGTGAAAGAGCCCTTAGGAGTTATCTTACCAAAATTTTAATTCCTTCTGCAGGGGATGGATGCCTAAATCCTGACTTGTACCTTAGTGCAAAGTTCTTTACCCAAGCAGGTAATGACATTTCTGAGGGCGTTTTGTACAACAATTGTGTACAGAATGCCTCCAAGCTGCCATATTGCATTGAAATGACAGCAGCTGCAGCTCTTAATGGAAATGTATTTGTTAAATTACAATATGACTTGTGTAGCAATTGTATATACAATATATATGTTTTTATTTTGCTATTTTTTTTCCACGAAAGTGGAGACCTTAAATAATGTTCAAGTCTCAGGGAACCTTTGCTCAAAGCAATTCCTCGGGGGGTCAATGGCAAAAATGCCCAATACATTGTTGGTCAGTGTGAAGATTGCCACTCTCAGGCCGCTGAAATAGAAATTGGTTTCGTGCTGCTGGTTTTGCCAAGTGGTGTTGGTCCTTGTAGTATGCAATCACCATCAAATGGGGGGTCAGTCAGTCATAGCTCGAGGAACCCCTTTTAACCTATGGAGGATTCCTAGGGTTCCAAAGAACCGTGGTTGAGAATCGTTGGCTTAGTGTAGATAACAGTATCAAGCCGACTGTGACTATTGTGGCTTTACAGCTGGCTTCCCACTGTGCATGTGCCAGCGGCACTGCACTTTGTGAAGGTTCCCGATGCCTTCTGGGACCTGTGGCATGTCCTAGAAGGCTGTGGGCCTAGACAATCCGATCCTAAGTGGGAGTGGGTACCTGTCAGGACCAGGTATCCGCTTCCCAAAAAAACCCACAAAAACTGTTTCCAAAGTTATAGAGAAGGGAGGAGGAGGGGGAATCGTAGAATTTCCCCTTTTGGGTAAGTTCCACTTTCGGTTTTTCCTAAAGGAGATGACCCGATCACCAATTTGTGTCACAAATGACTGCCATACCTTGCAGATGTTTAGTTTGGACATCTTATTGAAGCTTCAAGTATAACTAAAGGCAACACTTTTTTAGTTTTGAATATATTGAAGAGGGATTAAAATACCTGCTAGGTTTTTACGCTTTAGTAAGATTCGCCCTCTCTTTTTGTCCTGGTGACCATGATCATCGAGAGTCAAAGTGAAAGAAAATCCCAAATTTTAAGCTGCGACCAGAACAGAAAATTAAAGGAAAGTCTTCTTTTATTATTAGAAATGATAAGGAGAGTAGACAGTTAGGCCTCATACCCACGACCGTTTTCCTTGACAGAATCTATCAAGAAACTTGGTGGCAGAGCTTTTTTGCCGAGGAAAACGGTCATGTGTATGTTTTTCGTCGAGAAAACTGTTGTGGAACTCGACAACAAAAAAAGAGAAAAATTCCTCGTCGGGAGTTTCAATTTCCTTGTCGTGTTTCTCGTCGGGCTGGTTTACGACGAGAAACACGTTCGTGTGTATGCTTAGAAACCTGCGCATGCTCAGAATAAAGTATGAGATGGGAGCGTGCCTTTGGTAAAAGTAGGGTTTGTAATGGAGATAGCACATTCGTCACGCTGTAACAGACTGAAAAGCGCGAATCGTCTCTCACCAAACTTTTCCTTAACACGCAGTAACATGAGATTAGCAAAAGCAGCCCCAAGGGTGGCACCAGTGGAATCAAACTTCCCCTTTATAGTGCCGTCGTACGTGTTGTACGTCACCACGTTTGAGAACGAGATTTTGTCTTGACAGTGTGTACGCAAAGAAAGCTTGTCAAGATTCTCGACAAGCATAACAAGGAATTCGTCGAGGAAAACGATGTTTAATTTACGACGAGTTCCTCGGTCGTGTGTACGAGGCCTTACAAAGCCAAAAATATTATACGAAAATGGGAACAAATTTAAAACAAGTTTTTCTCCGCAGATAGTGGACATGAAACAATGATGAAGGACAATTGGTCCAAACAGCATTGTGTTGTTAGATAAGCAAATATCAGAGCCCTGCCTGGAATTGCGATGTGCTTTGTTCCTGATAAAGGCTCATTCGATTGGGGGCCCTAGAACTAGGGAGAACAGTACATTTGTTTGTGGGACTAAAAGAGAGGTACTGCTCAAATTTATAAGCACAAAGCCAATACTAAGGCGATGAAAATCTGAAAATAAAAATGGAAAGGTGAGAGCAAAAGGAAAAAAGGGGGGGGGGGGTGGCCGTCTCTGTCCCGGAGGTTCACATTGAAAGGAAAATCTTATATTTGAGACACTTGTTTCTACTCGCTTCATGTTGTATACATGAGAATAAACTGCAAAGCATGGACTTTACAGACACCAATTAAAAAAATACACATTTTTATTAGTATAAATTCATAAAGGCATATTTCTAAAATAGATAATTAAAATGTTATATAATCAGAACAAGCTACTGGTATGTACAGTATAAATGACCCAAACCAATCCCATAAGGCGTTAACAATAGCAATTAATTGCTTGAAGGCTAGTTGAATCCAGGAACCATTGGTCCTTGGTCAAGGTAGCCTACTGTGGCTCAAAATGTTTTGCTTCCTTAGGAGCTTAGGTAAGTAATCTGAATAGAGAAAAATGTATAATCAAAATCTCCAATATAGATATCACATTTAGTGTGTTTACTTAGAACAATGATGATGACATAAACACTTTGGGCTACGTGTGGGAGTCAAGAAAGCGCATATCAGGCACAACAGAGGCATTCCAGTGGACGTAGGTACACAGAACATACACCCACATGTAGGGTGAAAAAACTCACGTGGGACTTGTAATAGCGTACGCTGGATCAGAAAGGGTTAGTAAATAGAAACATAAGATGAAAAACTTCCCACGTCCTTTCAGTACATCACTCAGACAGAGAATCCTAAAAAAAAAAAAACAGTCCACAATACAAATTAATATTTATTGATACATGGCATCAAGACATATTGAAGTACCAGCTAAGGGGCCATACTTGAACCGGGCTCATCTGAATTATGATTCTAATGCTACTACAGCTACCTATTGTTGGGAGGTTTCATCATGGTCTGTTGGAAAGGTTAACACTACACCAAGGGCTTCAATCCCATACAGCCTCATCAATGTCCCCACACCATAGTGAGGGAGTCATAATATACACTCTGCAAACATAACCATTGTTAACGCCTTATGGTATTGGTATAAAATCTTAATTATGGATTTTATAAATATGTCTTTATGAATTTATACTAATACAAATTTGTATTTAGTGAGCGCGTGGCGGGTGCCGGCAGCTAGAGGGGGAAGAGAAAAGCAGACACGAGTTCCCTCTCCTCTCCTTCTTGTTGTGACCTGGAAAGAGGCGTCTGTGTCATTCTGTCCGTGTTCCGGGTGTTTCATCAGATTTGGTGACCTGTCAGAATTGGTAACGAAAGTGACGTTCCGTCGCCGCCATTTTGCTATACCCCGCACTCCTCCATAGTAATATTTTAGACCCTGTATGTCTCATTAAAAAGAACTTGTCCCCTAAAAATCATCACACAGGGGACTTGTCCCCTATGTAATGAAAAAAAAGTCAAGCAAAAACTAGTTTTTTTTTTTACAAAATATAAATAAAGTTATACCCAAGCACATAACCCCCCGCCCAAAAAAAATAGTTGAGGCCACCACACCCCCAAATATACGCATGTATGAATGTTGGGCACCTACCTGTAAAAAACGTCAGTTGCGATACACATGTTACATATCGCCGCGCACGCCATAGTGAGAGAAATAATTCTATCACAAGACCTCCGTAACACAAAACTGATGACCTATAGGGGGTCTTTGAAGTGTCGCCTATAGAAAATATAGGGCACTGAAGTTTTTTCGTGATTCCACAGACACACACAACCTTAACGTTTAACATGTTGGGTATCTATTTACGAGGTGCAACCTCGTGTTTTATATTTTACCAAAAATGCGGATAGCTTCTTAAGTTTGTTTTCCCTTAAAGCGGTAGTAAACCAGCTGATTTTTTTTTTTTTTACACCTGTAAGGGAAAAGGCATAATGAGCTAGTATGCATACTAGCTCATTATGAAATACTTACCTTAGAATGAGGCGTCGTTGTCCCTCCCGGTCCACGAGAGGTAGCTGACATTTCGCCTTGGCTTGTCTTCCGGGTATCGTGGCTCCAGCGCTGTGACTGGCTGGAGCCACAATGTTGTCACTTCCACGGAGACTTCTTTCCGGCAAAGTCCGGCGTCTGCCAGGCCTTCAGCCGAGAATCCCCTGTATAGGCTTACCTGTAGGTAAAAGTAAACAAAAAGACTATACAACCGCTTTAAGTTCACTTTAGTGTGTTTTTTTATAATGTGTGACATACTGTAAAAAATTGGAACTGACAATTTTTTATTCTCTAGGGTGTCTGCTTTCAGAAAATATATAAAGTTTGGGGGTTTTTGTAATCTTCAGGCCTAAAATAATTTTTTAAACATGTGTACAAAAAACGCAAAAACAACTCTGGCAGCGAAAGGGGGGCGTGGCACTTTACACCAGTTTATACGCCCACAGTACATCCGTGTGATGGTGTAGCTCCAAAATTGTCACTTCATGTTGTGGTTAAGAGTCAGGAAGTGGACACTGATGGGAAATAGACAGACAAGGGTGATAACCTTCCCCAATTTGTCCAAAATGGAAAAAAATATACGCTTTAGCTTTTAAACAAAAGGTTATTTTTTTCTTTTATATTTATTCACACATTTGGAGTGGGATATCCACTCTTAAAGGGGCAGCTTCACTCATTGATATTTCACAAATTTTCTGGCGACCATTCCTTGTCACTTTATTTCTCTCATTTTTAACAAAAGGGCCTAAAGAAAGTTGGCAGAGCATTCGGTTTTCTTAGTGGCAGCTGGTTGCTCCTGTAAACCCGCCACGCCATGTGTCTGCCTCGCGCTAAGCGGCCAAGCGTAAGACATGCGCCGAGAATAACATCAGAACGCGCTGCTTTGCTTGTTATGACATTATTCAGCTCCAAAGTTTCATCCATCAACCTGTTCAACCTCAATTTGTCACTTACCCCACTCTCCATCACACGCCACAGCTATTCATCATCCTATCAACGTCCTCGCAAAAACTTTACCAGCCCGTCCATCGATCAGCCGCACTTCATTATCCAGACACGCAGAGCCGCAGTTCGAGCCCATCATGTTTGCTGACAGCCAGTGTATATACACTGTGTTATTTGTCGGGGAACATATTCTTCTGTTCTAAAGTCCACAGATAAGATGAATATTCTAGTCTGTGTCACGCTAAAGATCTTCTGAAAGCTGAACTCCAGCCTTCTCGTCAGTCTCGCACAGTTGTACAGAATCCTCTCCGGTACTGAAATACTTCCCCTGATTTCACTGCACACTTTCCATCTATCAAGGCACTTTTTAAATAAAAACTCCTCCCAAGAGCCAGCCCACTTCTTGTATCAGGGCTGAGCGCCCTAGAGAGAACTACAGAGGCACGGTGCTGTGATGTTTTCAGGAAGCTATGCCCCTCCCACCAGACATGATCTACCTGCATTGCATGGAGATGAACGGTAATTAAATTTCTGGATTTAATGCGTTACTAAACCCTCACTTTTTATTTATTTTTTTAAATAACAAACATGTCATACTTACCTTCCCTGTGCAGTTGGTTTTGCACAGAGTGGGCCTAAACCTCCTCTTCTGGTGTCCCTCAGCGGCGCTGGTGGCTCCTCCTCTTCTCGTGCGCCCCGTTGTAGAAGCGTTCTCCTTCTGGACCCCCGTGCAGGCACGCTCCTGAGTCCTGCGGCTGCGTCTTTTGACAGCAGGACTCCGCCCAGCGTCATTGGATTTGATTGACAGCAGCGGGAGCCAATGGCTGTGCTGCTATCAATCTATCCAATCAGGACACAAGACACCGACCAGGGCTGGTGTGCTCGTTCCCATCGCAGGAATCACAGGGCTCAGGTAAGTAAAAGGGGGGCTCATGGGGGGCTGCTGCATGACAGAAGGTTTTTCACCATAGTGCATAGTGCATAGAATGCATTAAGGTATAAAACCTTGAGGGTTTACAACCCCTTTAAATTAAAACATGTAATGAAAGTATGTTGATGAGGGGGGGAAAAAGGAACCGGGCTGTAACGCTCACCACCATTTACGACCTTCCATCCCATCCAAGACAGCTTATCGACACTCCAACCCACAGGACCCGATCCATAAGAATTCCCCCCAGACACGAGACACACAGCTCTGTGCTTCTGGTTTCAAATGTAATGACCAACTTTAATGGTTTATTTCAGTCTTATATACAGTACAAGGCATTAAAGGAACAATCAACTCCCCACCCACAAACTAAGGCTAATTACTAACCATTCTAGACAGGTCGGCGCCGGCCTATAATTATCATGTCTAATCACTGCACATTCCTTCATTAACAGCATAACAAACAAAACCCCATCACACACTGAGTTCCCTAGGCAGACGTTCCGTCTCCGCATACAGCTTGACACCTATTCACACCTTTACACAAGGACAATGGAATGTCTTCCAGGAGCCCTGACTCAATTAGCATGTCACTAGTCAGGGCTAAGCATAGAAATGAGTCATAGAATATTCTTTGCAGGCATTAAGGAATATACTGTAAATCACTGTCCACGCCAAAACAATCCAACATGTGTACCCCATCTCCTGGCTCAATCTGTGCCCAAAAGTGACTCCTGTTACACGGGCAAAATATAAGAAGATTACATTTCAGTTTTAAAGGGCAGGATAATGTGCATGCAATCTACATCACAAACATTGTAAATAAGCAGTAAATGTCACTAAAGCCATATCATAAAAAAACTATGAATACATTGTGTATTACATGCTGTTCATACTCACTCAGTGACTATAGCTGGATACACATTATACACTTTTCTGTAGATTTTTTTCCTTCAGATTTACCAAAACCATATAATATGAGGTCAAACTTTAATGCAACTTTAATAGTACACACAACCCAGATTCCCGACGGGAAAAGGTCCATAGGAAATTCCGAGGGGAAAATCGAGAATCTGCTCTCGACTTTTCCCCCAGTACAGACGTTCGGTTTTCCCGTCGGGAAAACTCAGATGAGAGCAGGTTCTCTTATTTTGTCCGCCATTGTTTGGGCAGTTTTCCCGTCTGAAAAACTGTGAGGAGCATTCACACGGCCGAGATTCCCGGCCAAAAGCCCTTCTTGCAGTTTTCCCGTTGGGAAAACCCGGTCGTGTGTACAGGGCATTAGAGTTTCAATTTGTATGCAATCAGGCAGGCCCTTGTACTACATGGTTTTGGTAAATCTAAAGCCTCGTACACACAATCGGACTTTCTGAGGACAAAGAGTAGGACTTTTGTCTGAAGGGCATTCGCCATGAACTTGTATTGCATACAAACGGCAAAGAATTTTCGGCCAACAAACACGAAACTACATGTTTTTTCAGCTCTTTGGTGCCATCCTTTGGGCACCTTCTGTTTTGTTTGGTGTTTGTACTTTGGAGTTTTGTCCGACGGACTTGTGTACACACGATTGGATAATCCGACAACACACAATTGTTGGCGGACAATTTTAAAGCATGCTATCCCACATTCATCTGCCAACAAGTGTCCGATGGAGCATACAAACGGTTGGATTTTCCGACAACAGCCTGCCAATTCCCGTCGGATAATCCGATCTTGTGTATGAGGCTTTCAGGAAATCTGACAATAAAAGTTGTATAGTGTGTATGGGGTCTGTGAGATTCATTTTCTGTATTCTGCAAAAAACCTGGTTGATCCTGCTGTTCTCTAACTTCACCTTCTGTTCATGTCCTCAGTTCAGCTAGGGATTTTGCAGCTGTAGTGGAAACTCTGCACATGCTCAGTGTTCAGTAGATTTCTATGCTGAGCATTTCCTCCCTATCACATCTGAGCAGCCCATGTGACTATAGAGTGACACATGGGGGCATATACATAGTGGTAAATGACAGCCCACTCCCTCCCGTATCCTCCATGCCCACTAACCAGCTAAACACAATAGGGGCGGAATATTACGGCCATAATATGCAGGAAAAACATTCACACAATTTCCCTATCAACACAGATAAGGCTGACAGGGGAATCTCTCCGCCGGTAGAAGACAGCAATTGTTGCCAGCGGCTAAAGCAATCACTAGCAATAATCATAAGGGAATCCGACAGGCTGGTTGTACTCAAGTTGATGATCTATCAACTTGGAACATTCAGCTTGCCCATTAACTGTTCGAATTTTGTCCGATCCTGTTGAACCAGCTGCGATTCGAACCGTGTATGGCCAGCCTTTTTCCTGGGCAGGATATTGATTGACTATTGCTCTGTAAGGGAATCCTGGTTGCTGCAAGCACCACCGCCATTTTCCTGCATGCTGGTTTTAAACAATGGCCTTCTTGTGGTGAAGTTTCTGACACCGCGTCTGAAAAGCTGTCTGTTCATCCAAGCCTTGTGAGTTCATTACATTTACTGTTTCTTTAGAGGCAGCGGGACTGTGAAGCCCCTTCCACGGTGTGTTATTTAACATTACGGAACAATGGCCCTCTGGGGATGTTAAATGAACAATTCCATTTAGAGGAGGAAGTTCTCGTATATGAAGGTTTATGGTGGTAATCCCATGCATGAATTCATCCGCTCCTATGTTCTCCATACATATGTCTGACGCTCCAGGCGAAAGACCTGCTGTGTGCGCTGGAAGCCGCCTCTCCAAGTCACAATTTTAGTTTTCCATTTTCAATGTACAGAAGCTCAGACACACATCTAAACCAGCCCCTCATATACATCTATATCAACTGTTTTACCTGCCAGAATATTTGTATTTCTCTTCAATAATGTCTTGTTTACCACATATCTCTCCCACAGTGCATAGCCAGGCGGCTACAGTGAAAGTGGACTTTGGGCCTATTTACACTATGGCATCGCCATTGTTATGTATGGTGGGGCAATGTGGTGCTAAGGCCAGCCATACACGATTCAAATTTTGGCCAGTTCAGCAGAAACCTGCCAAGATTCGAACCGTTAATGAACAGGCTGAATGTACCAAGTTGATAGATTTATCAGCTTGGGTACAACCAGCCTGCCAAATTTTCTTGCAATTATTGCTAGCAATAGGCACCATCTTCTCCCGGCGGGGATGGCTTCCCCACCCCTGCCAGGAGAAGACAATTGCTTATTCCCCTGTTAGCACTGTCTGAGTTGGTGGGGGAATTGTGCGTATTTACATGGTGAGAAAGAAAGAATTTCGCACCATGTATAGCCTTGCCTAAGTAATGTGTCAGTGTAAAGGCCTGTACACAAAATCAGATTTTCCGAAGGGAATTGTGTGATGGCAGGGTTTTGTCTGAAAATCTGACCATTTGTATGCTCCATCGGAAAAAGTGTTGTCGGAATTTCCAACAACAAATGTTGGATAGCATGCGTTAAAATTTCTGACAACAAATGTGTGATGTCCGATTATCCGATCATGTGTACACAAGTCCGTCGGAAAAAAATACAAACACGCATGCTCAGAAGCAATGCTAACCATAGCACAACATTAGCAGAAGTTGCCCAAAGGATGGCGCAAAAGGGCTAAAACCACGTAGTTCCGTATTTGTTGGCTGACAAAGTCTTCATACAGAACAATTTCACAGCCAATGCCCTTCGGACAAAAGTCCTACGTTTTGTCAGACGGAAATCCGATCGAGGCTTAACACTTCCAGAGCTCAGATTACTCCCCCGGACAATACCTTCATCTGCTTTTCTCTCCGGAAGAATAACATCATTTACCATGTACATCCTGGACTGATATATCGGCTGAGAGATGACACAATCATGTCAATTCTAGTGCCTGTGCAGTTCTTGGCCGTGTTCACAAATATCTGACACATTTCAGCCCTGCTAAAGCCTCCCACCTTGTTACAATGTTGCCGTCTGATCACTAGAGGAGAGAAGACTGAGGAAATGTTCAGACTGATGACATCATTCCACTCTAGGCCAGGTCACTGGCGTGAAGCTCAAGGGTGGATTTTTTGTGATGAAAGGTATAGCATGTCAGCAATTTATTGTATTATTACTGAAAGAGACACTTTTTAGTGTATGTAAAGCAGAAAACAAAATGTTATTATATTGCAGCATACCAGTTTTTAGATGTGGTGGTTGTTTTAGCTTTCAGGATAATAACATTTCCAATAAGTACCATAATGGCCGGCATATAAGACGACTGGGCGTATAACGACCCCCTAATTTTCCAGCTAAAATGTTGGTCTTGGGATATATTCACTGTATAAGACGACCCCTCACTGTGCCATTATACATGCCTCACTGTGCCATTATACATGCCTCACTGTGCCATTATACATGCCTCACTGTGCCATTATACATGCCTCACTGTTCCATCTATACATGCCTCACTGTGCCATCTATACATACCTCACTGTGCCATCTATACATGCCTCACTGTGCCATCTATACATGCCTCACTGTGCCATCTATACATGCCTCACTGTGCCATCTATACATGCCTCACTGTTCCATCTATACATGCCTCACTGTGCCATCTATACATACCTCACTGTGCCATCTATACATGCCTCACTGTGCCATCTATACATGCCTCACATTCCATTCCCTGCCTCGATGATCTCCCTACCTTCTCCTGTTTGCAGAGTCACTGAGTCAGACGGCGGACATCCATTATTTAAAAGCCGCGCCTCCTCCTCAGGCTGTTCCGTGATAGGTGGAACACTAATTTTCCCAGCAGAGCCTCTGTTCAGTGTTCCGCCTATCACGGATGTCCTCTCGTCCGAGGCTGAGGATGAGAAGGCATCCGTGATAGGCGGAACACTTAACAGAGGCTCTGCTGGGAAAATTAGTGTTCCGCCTATCACGGAACAGTCAGAGGAGGAGGCGCGGCTTTTGAATAATGGATGGCCGCCATCTGACACAGGTACCCAGCGTATAAGACGACCCCCGACTTTTGGGGCATGATTTTAGATGCAAAAAGTCGTCTTATACGCTGAAAAATACGGTATAGACAATACCTGTTGATCTTGCTATATACACATTGGGGTTGATTTACTAAAGCTGGAATGTGCAAAATCTGGTGCAGCTCTGCATAGAAACCAATCAGCTTCCAGTTTTTTTTGTCAAAAGTTCACCGGACTTTTGTGTGCAAGGTAGGCTTGAGAGGAATTCCGTCGGGAAAACCAAAGTTTTTTTATCCGATGGGAAAACCGTGTGTACGAGGCATTAATAAAAAAAATATCTTTTTTTTACTGTATATTTCTGCCTCCTTGTAATATCCTCCATGAGCTCCTGAACCTCTCCTTTTCCTCGTCACTACCCTTTGCTGGAAACAAGCAGTACCTGTTAGTTGCGATCATGTGTTCAAGAGAGGGTGACTACATTTCTAAATACAGTGGGACCGTGAAGAATGAGCGTAGCCACCCTCTTCCCAACAGGAAGTCAGATCACAGCACAAAAAATAAGTATTTATGAGAGGCTAAGAGCAATAGAAAGTTTATTTTTTTAATTAGGAATATATATGTGAATAGATTTGTTTTAATCAGTGTCACTTTAGGGGAAGCTGTTGGTTGCAGGGGCATTGGTAAGATAGCTCATGTTCACCTTAAAAAGCCAGCCGTTGACTTGCATGGAAAAGGCCACAATTTTTCTTTACGAGAGTCCTCACAGCATGATGGGCGGTTTGCCTCAAACATGGCTCATGCCTTTCTGCAAGTGACCCCTCTGATCTACTACCTACTCCTCTGGAAATATAATCCTCCGCTCAGAGCCCTCCGCCTTCCGAAGGCTTGTGTGCGCCGTTTGTCATTGGCTTTATGGATAACAATGCGGTCAGTAGACAGGAGGGAGAATCAGCGATCTTCCCTTCTATGTGGGCCAGGTGATTAAAGGACTGTCCAGAGGCACAGTCGGCAGAGAGAGGTCTCCGTGTGGGACGCCGCTCTTCTGCACGAATGAGCTATTATCGCTGTCATAATTATGACTTTGCAAGTGGCATTCCGAGGCGGAGAGAGTAGATTAAACGCTGCGGTGGAGAATCTTAATGGCGAGCCGAGGCCGCCTTTGCCGAATGTGGCTTAATAACTCCGAGAAGAGGATTTGAGGCATTTAAATAGTTTTAACGAGACTGTAGCATGAGTGATGACGCAAATACTCCACAACGCATCGGCAGCCGCTGGAATCACAATGGCTCAGGCGTGCTTTTCTTTGCTTTCATCTTGTGCTGCAGCAACAATAAACCTTGTTCTACATATTCCGCTATGCATGACATGCACATTAAAAGGAGGATGACGAACTAAATTACAGGTTGGCTTATGCAAAAGAGTTACTAATGACATTCATAAATATGTGTTAAAGTTCCCTACGTTCCCTATTTTTGCTAAATTCACAATGAAACGAAAACATTTCCATTGGCCAAAGGAACTGAAATCTGCTCATGGAATACAAAATATTACGACAGCTTTCAGTGCTGACTCTTTGTTACCGCTCCGCACCCTACCTGTGTTTTGGATCATTAGACAGGGTTATTACAGTGGTGACACCACCCTGAGCCCTATTTCTTATATAAGGTTAGGTCACATATGTACGTGCGTATTTGCAAGTGCAAGTTGCAGGTACATTAGCCCATTCTTTTGAATGGGCTGCTGTACCCATGAGAAATGTTGGGAAAGAAGTCCCTGGCCCTTTTACAAAAAATTTGCAGCACCAGTGCATTCAAGGCCTACCCACCATGATGCTGCATATATGTGTTAGGCTGTCATAAAATGGGTTAAAGCGATAACGTTGTTTTGGCCTTTTAGAGCAAAGTGGCCGCGTGTTTTTAAAAGGCCCTTCCAGTTATTCTTCCCTTCTCTGCAGGTGACACTGAAACTAATTTTGTCACATGGAGGCAATGGTGACACCACCATGGCTCATGGTTGGGTGCTAAACCTATTATTTATTATGGGTACTTGTATAGTGCTGTCAACTTACACAGCACTTTACATAAATATATTTACATTCACATCAGTCTCTACCCTCAAAGAGCTTACAATCTAAGACCTCGTACACACGACCGAGTTTCTCGGCAAAAACCAGCAAGAAACTTGCTGTTTTTTTTTTTTGCAGAGGAAACCAATCGTGTGTACATTTTTCGACAAGGAAACTGTCGAGGATCCCGTCGAGCCAAACAGAGAGCATGTCTTCTTTTTCCTCGACAGGAATGGAGAAACTTGCCTTGTCGAGTTCCTCGACAGCCTAACAAGGAACTCGACGAGGAAAATGATGTGTTTCGCCCGTCGAGTTCCTCGGTCGTGTGTACGAGGCTTTAGGTCCCTAACTCACATTTATACATACACATACTAGGGCCAATTTAAACAGGAGCCAGTTACCGTATTTATCGGCGTAAACCGCACACTATTTTGCCCTGAAAATCAGGGCAAAATCGTGGGTGCACGGTATACGCCGATACGCGCTTTCCCGCCACGAGTTTGAATACTGCGCCGGCATATACCGAGCGCAGTACACTCGTGTATCTTCGGGCAGTCTTGGCGCCTCTCGCGCTGACGTCCTGAGCGTACAGGACGTCAGCGCGAGAGTTGCCGAGCCTGCCCGACGATACACGAATGTCGGTGCAGTATTCAAACTCGGCGCGAGAAACGAGCGGCGAGGACGCCGCAGAAGGACGCCGGACCTGACGAAGAGGACACCCGAAGCTGCAGACGGACGCCCGACCCGACGAAGAGGACACCCGAAGCCGCAGAAGGACGCGGACCCGACGAAGAGGACACGCGAAGCCGCAGACGGACGCCGGACCCGACGAGGCCGCCGATGGACGCCGCGCAAGACACCAAAACTGTAAGTAAAAAAAAAACTTTTTTTCCACAGGATTCGGGGCAACTTTAGGGGTGCGCGGTATAAGCGGGAGCGCGTTATACCACGATAAATACGGTAACCTACCAGCATGTCTTTGGAGTGTACGAGGAATCCAGAGTACCCAGAGGGAACCCACACAGGCACAGGGAGAACATCCAAATCCAGACAGGCAGTGTTGTGGTTAGGAATCGAACTATAGACCCTAGTACTGCCAGGCAGAAGTGCTAACCACTTAGCCACGGTGCTACCCACCTGTAAATTGTTAATGTCCCCGCCCCCCACCTTAAAGTAGAACTATAGGCATAACTTTTTTTTATCATTTTTGATAGAGGAAGGGTTAAAGCCCCTGTCAGTTTTTTTTGGTCCCCTTAGGAAGATTTCCCTTCACTTCCTATCTCATAGCCAAAACAGGATTTGAGGGGAAATCCCTGCAAATCAGGGGAATCAATTGGGACCCCCAGGTCACCAGAACTAGTGTCCACATTGGGAGATTTCTCCTCTATTCTTGTTCTGGGGGCAATTTTCTTTACTTTAATTTTTGATGATAAAGGTAAACAGGACAAATAGGGAGGGTAAATCTCTCTAACAGGGGCAAAAAAAGCAATAAAAACCCGACAGATGTTTTAATTCCTCTCCACTCTATCCAAAACCTAAAAAAAATATTGCATTTAGTTGTACTTCAAAGCTCCTGGTTTTTCCTCCAGTGCCATCAAAGTAAAGAGCAAGGCTGGTTCGCTAATATTGTTCATATAACTACTGTATGTCGGGTGGAGGAGCTTTAGATACACACTATAGCCGTGTACACACCATCGTTTTGTCCGATGAAAACAGAATGGTGTTAAAAAATAGAACATGTTTTAAACTTTTTCTATGGATAAAAAACCGATCGAAAAATCTGATCGTCTGTGTGGAACTCCTTCGGAGAAAAATCTGCGCATGCTCAGAATCAAGTTGACGCATGCTCGGGAGCATTGAACTTCATTTTTTTCGGCTCGTCGTAGTGTTTTACGTCACCGCGTTTTGGCACGGTCGGAATTTAGTCTGATAGTGTGTATGCAAGACTGATGAAAGTCAGCTTCATCAGATAAATCCATCGGATTAGATTCCTTTAAATATCCGATCGTATGTACAGGGCTTAACACTTTTCCCTGAATAGCCAAAATGACTGTGACCCTTTGAAAAGCTGATATTACCATTGAAAGTGTAATTTGAACATTTAGAATGAATGGGCTCAAATCGCACCTGCACTGAGCCACATGTGAATCGCACAGGAACGCGCAGCATGATCCTGTGCAGTTCCTAGTGTAAACCAGCCCTTAGCCTATTTTTTTTTTTTAAATATCCAATTTTTTTTTCTTTTGCCTTGTGCAGCATTTAGGACAGAGCTGTCACAAACACAGGATGGATGCCATCTGACAAATTGGTGTTCATGCATAGTTGAAGTTTGATCATTTGGGAACAAACATCCCCTCTAATGACTCATCACAATATGAACTACTGCCCTCAATTCTTTCCAATCAGTGTTACATTCCAGGAGAAGCAAACTTTTGCAAGTTCCCAAGTTACATGTGGAATTACTTTAACTGGGACAGTGTCACCTTTAAATAGGTTATCGTTTGACAGTTCATGAGGACTTTTTCACATCTGTAAATGCTCCCATTAATGTAAAGGCTGCCATTAATTACTTCGCCCTTTGAAACTTCAAAGAGACATTTCCAAGATCTATCTGCTAGTTCTACGTATAATACGGAATGTGACTCTTTCACTTTAACCATGTAAGACAAAGTGACAGTGCCTCCTTAAAGGCCACCTCTCAACCCGAGTGACATTCCCTGTGCATCTCTGCTTCACAATCCTAATGCATGTTATTGAAGCTTACATGATAGTATTAGCCCTTTGTCAGCTGTTGGGCTTGATGATTGGCTGCCAGTTCTGAACACTGCATAAGCATATGCTCCCCCTATACCTGGAATATATTCATTAGAGCAGCGGAGAACCTGTGGAGGGGCAAAGCAACAGAGTCTAATTAAAGGACGTCAGCCATTAATTACGTTACCCTTTAAAACTTCAAAGAGACTTGTCCAAGATTTATCTGCTAGGACCTCAGGTATATATATATATTCTTTATGAGTTAAGAAAATACACTACTTCAGCGAGCTAATCAGTCATAAGTATGCAAGAATGCATAAAACGTAAAAGCAATGCAACTTACAAATGCTGCGGCAGGTAAAACAATTTATAAATACGTGTTTCAGTTGCTGTTTAGCTGCTTGGTTGAAATTGCCGGAATTGTGGCTCCTTTAAATAAATACACATCTACACTGATTGACTGTGTATTTGTGCTTTTTTGGAACTTCTGCAGAGAGAGAATTTGGCTATTTCTTGCCACTTGTTAAACCATTGCTGTGCTGTTTGCAGAAAATGTTTCAGGCAAACCTGGTCTCCAGTGCCTGGCCCTGTGTCACCCCACTCTAGGGCAGGCTGCGGCCTCTCCTTTCACACTCTGGAAGTTTACATGTGACCTTGTCCTCCAGAGCAGACCGTTCTCCGCCACCTTGACGGCCACGCTCTTCATCTCTGCTATATTAGTGAGATGGACCGCAGTGTTCTGCACTCAGATCCCTCATCAATCTTACTAACAGTCTGCATTAGCAGCAACTCTGCCTTCTGCCATTAACCAATTCATTCTCCTTCATTAGCAATGCCACATTTTAATTCTCCTTCCACGCTGCCTTCCTTTGCACTTTCTTTCCTCATCACATGTAGCAAAGAACTGCTTAGCAGTGCTTCATTTATCCACCCCACCTCTGGCTTGCTTTGAGGACTCTCATTGCACCCTAATCCCTGTGGCTGGAAACCCTAGCTATACGTGTATGCCCTCGCCCTCTATTGGCTAATATTAGGAATTGCCATGTAACTATGCATCGGGAGATGTGTGGCAGTACCAATTGGCAATTACAAATTCAGGTAAGTGCATGAGGCCTTGTAGCACTTCAGTATCTTATTATGGAAATCTGTTGGTTATGACCCCTTTATCACTTTTCCGTTCTGTTGTGTGTCTGTGTAAAGCGTGCCACAGCTTTCTGCCTGAACGGTCTTAAAGAGACACATTCATAGGTGGTGACTTCACTGTGCTCCCCTGCTGCTCTGTTGAAGGCCATGATAAATGCCAAATTCTTTCATTTATGGGGGAGCATTTAAACTTGTCCCATGATTCAGTGCTCAGGCCTGATAAAACAAATTGCATGACTTGTACTTGCAATGGAAGAACAGAGCAGTGGGGAAGTCTTTTTCCCCATTCCACGTATATTGGTTGGTTTAGTCATAGCTAGACCATATCCATGTATTCCATGTTCTCTCCATCAGTGTTAGTTATTCACAGAGACAGGGCTTTGGAAAGTCATTGTCTTCTTCAATTTCAAAAGACTGGAAAAACATAATTTGTACCAATGGCGGGGGGTGGCAAACACCCCCCCCCCAGGTCCATACTCACGCTCCACGGCCCCCCTTCACATTCACCCCTACACGGCACGGTCCCCCCACAGCTTCCTTGGCTTCTTCTCCTGGCCAACCCGATATGCCTCCTGTCCTGATTGGCTGGGAGGAGAAGCCGGAAGACAATAGAGAATATTGATTTGCTATTGTCAGAAGTGGGTGGCTTCTGCACCCCGCGTCCAACCTTTTTCGAGCAAATTATCATGTGCTTGGAGAAAAAAAAACTCCCCTCATGCAAACTAGGGGGGCGGCACACCTGCGCCCCTAATGGGCCAGACGCTCCTGATCTGTACTGTAATTAGCTGAAGCAACATTGTGTTGGATCCAACTTCTGTGTCTGAAGCCTCGTACACACGACCGAGTTTCTCGGCAAAAACCAGCAAGAAACTTGCTGGGAGATATTTTTTTGCCGAGGAAACCGGTCGTGTGTACATTTTCGTCGAGGAAACTGTCGAGAAACTTGACGAGCCAAAAAGAGAGCATGTTCTCTATTTCCTTGACGGGAATGGAGAAACTTGGCATGTCGAGTTCCTCGACAGCCTAACAAGGAACTCGACGAGCAAAATTATGTGTTTCGCCCGTCGAGTTCCTCGGCCGTGTGTACGAGGCTTTATTGAGTTAAGCTGCCTGTGGATGGTGCCAAGTCAGCAGGTGACTATACTGTCCAGGTTGAGTTTGAGGAGGTATGTCAATGTATAAAGCAAAACAGAACAGGAAGTGCGACAAAGATAAGTATACATGTAAGGGGGTGGGGGGTATGCTGTCACTTTGCCCTGAAAGTCTCTTTAGAACCACCTTGTGTGTGTTTGAATGTTGTGAGTCTCAATAGGGAGTCAACAGTGAATCATTGGTAAGATTGGCAGTTTTCCATTTACAGGACATCTATAAAAGCTATTAAACTTGGCAAATGTAATATTAGCATTATCGTAAATACAGCGTAAATAAACTGTTTGTAAGCCTTGAATTTCCCATCTGAGAATAGGAAATCCAGATCTTGGGCAAATGATTGCGATTGTGGCTGGTTTGGTCGAACATGTACGTTGTTCCCTGAGTGTTGGGCTACATCCCACGCACATGCACATGAGCATAAATAAGCACCCAAGGTGTGAAGAAACAAGGTGTGAATGGCGTCAATGTGATGTTAAAGCAGGGGAAGGCAAAGTCCCCACCTTGTTTTCCAGAGGAGCGTTATGCAATCCACATGGTGATAAACTTCACCGCCTTTTATCAAACTGCAAACTTGCAGGAAAAAAAAACATGATAAATGACGTTTTCTTCCCTAACAATAATAGATAGCCTTTTGACTGCAGCATTCACAATAAAATTAGGCAAAGTTATGGGAACCAGATTTTTTTCATTCGTTTTCCGTTTCCTCCACTGGTTCCTGCTCTTGTGGTCGGACCGCTGGGAAATTTTCTCCTGAGCGCTAATGATGCGGCCGTGCTGCTGAGACAGCTTAAATATTACAGCGTTGGTGATAAATCACCAGCAAGGTGCAGAAGAGACGTTTATATCTTAAACTATTTATAGGTTTTCTCTACCAGGACGCCCAATTCTGTTAGTGCTGTGTTAGTGTATATATTATACAGGGGCAGCCAACTTTTATTCTTTTGTGTCTGGGTTTTGGTCATCGTATGTGGCGCCATAGGACCGGGGCTCTGGGGGCACATGACTAGAATTATGCGCTGTCATTATGCTAATTGAAAGCATTAAAGCAGAATTATGGAATATGAAAAAAAAATAACTTCATACACACCGACATGCTGCAGCATCAGTGTCAAGATACGCAGTCTTTGGTCTGCTCCAAGAGGAGAGCAATGCCTGTCAGTCACTGATCTCTGCTCTGCTCCTCCTGTGCTCACGGGAGCTTTGGGCTGGATAGGGGGGAGCTGCACACTAAATCGGAGCCAAGTGCTAGTTAGGCAGCGGGGTGGATCCTGACTATATTGTCAAGATCCTTTCAGAACCTTGTGCAGCTCTACCCCGTCAGCTTAATTGCCCACTATCAGCTGGGTCACAGGAGAAAAGGTAAGTGTACTCCTGTGACTCACAAAAAAAATCTTTGGCCATACTTATTTTTTAAATAGAGTCATAATAATAGCAGCCGTGCTCCTATTACTTACATTTGAACTTTAAAGAACCTACTCCCTACATTATGGGAATGAAGAGACAGTGAGGTGTTCTGTAGTCCTACACCATTTGACTTGTTCTAGGTTACTCAGGCTGCTCAGGGCTGCTGATAGAATTTTGTGGGGCCCCATACAGCCTACTTGAAAATTAAGAAAACTAAAGCTATATTTTGCTAAAAATACAATAAAATTATTAGCAGACACAAATACAACATAACACAGAATTCCTGCTAAATCTAAAAAATAAAAGTTAATTAATAAAAATTAAGATGAGATGAAAAAAATATACAGGCTGGGCATTCCGGGATCAGAGAGATGGAGAGAAACAAAGTTACAGAGATAACGAGTAGAGATAAAATTAGAGCCAGCACTGGGAGGGGGATTAATGAGGGACGACTGTCTTTTTCTCAGCAGATAAAAGCTGGCAGCAGGGAGAGGGGGAGAGACCAGCTTTCAGCTGCTGGAGGAAGAGAGACACAATTGTTGAGGGCATGTGGCCTGGTATGGTTCAGGATGATGAGTGCCCGCCCCCCTTTGCTGATAAGGGTCTGGTATGGATTTCATGAGGGACACCCTCACCGTTTTTCTACTTTAATTTTGGCATGGGGTTCTTCTTAAAATCTGTACCAGACCTAATGGGCCTGGTATGAATTGGAGGGGGGGCACTCAGTTTTTGTAAAAAAAAAAAATTATGTGAGTCAGCGGTTATTAACTACTTGAGCCCCAGAAGAATTTACCCCCTTCCTGACTAGAGCACTTTTTTGCGATTTGGCACTGCGTCACTTTAACTGACAATTGCACGGTTATGCAACATTGTACCCAAACAAAATTAATAGCCTTTTTTTCCCCATAAACAGAGCTTTCTTTTGGTGGTATGTGATCACCTCTGCGATTTTTTTTGCGCTATAAACAAAAGAAGAGTGACTATTGTGAAAAAAAGCAATATTTTACTTTTTGCGATAATAAATATCCCCCAAAAAAATATGAAAAAACAATATTTGTCCTCGGTTTAGGCCGATATGTATTCTTCTACATATTTTTGTAAAAAACCTATATTGATTGGTTTGCACAAAAGTTATAGCGTCTACAAAATAGGGGATCATTTTATGGCATTTTTATTATTATTATTTTTTACTAGTAATTGCGGCTATCTGTGACTGCGACATTATGGCGCACACATCAGACACTTTTGACATATTTTTGGGAACATTGTCATTTATGCAGCAATCAGCTGTATAAAAATGCACCGATTACTGTGTAAATGACACTGGCAGTGAAGGGGTTTAAACGCTAGGGGGCGATGAAGGGGTTAAGTGTGTCCTAGGGATGTGTTCTAACTGTGGGGGGGATGGGCTACCAGTGACAAGACAGTGATCACTGCTCCCGATGACAGGGAGCAATAGATTATTGCCCTGTTACTAGGCAGAACAGGGAAATGCCTTGTTTACATCTCCCCGTTCTACCGCTCCGTGAACATCCAATTCCGGACCGAGCACACTCCCGAGGCACGCTGGGTGTCAAATTTAAAGGGATCTACGGGTACGCCTATTTGCCTGCCCGTGCCATTCCGCCGACGTATATCAGCGTGCGGCGGTCGGCAAGCCGTTAAGGAAAGCGGCGGCCTGCTCCTTGGCTAGCATTTTCATTTAATTAGGTCAGTTTTTTCCAGAAAATACAATCCAACACATTACATCACAGTACTTCTAAAGTTGTATTCTGTCATGCGAGAATTTTTGTAAATTGAGTAACCTCTTCATTTTCGTTATGGAGACTAGCATGTGAAAAAAACAGACAATCATTTGTCCAATAATTTCATCATTTGTCCAACCCTTAACGGCAGAGAACAACTCTGCAGAGCTCTGCTTTGGTCAGAATGCTAACCTCCATCACCCAGTTTGAGAATTCTATTCTGTGAAACATAGGAAGCTAAAATAAGGACAGGGGATTATAGTCTATATGCTTATTATTTCATTTCAAACATAACTGGACTTAATGGTGTTTTTATACTAGCCTATCAACATGTACCAGTCAAACTCTACAAGATCCATATAATTTAGTTTAGAAAACACCTTTCATGCTTCTTTCTTCAAAATTTTTCTACATGCTGGAATAATGTAGGTTTATGTGAATGTAGCCTTAGCTGCATAATATATTGGCTTTAGCCAAAGTTAAATATGCATATGTTCAGTGACAGTTAGGGGATATGCCCAGGGCAGAAACAGTGCAGCTGTTATAGGCGTCTAGTGTTTTTTTTTTTTTTATGCCTTTGAAAGTAGCTTTAGGTTATCTAATATACAAATTCACATTGGGGCTGATTTACTATGAACAATGCGCTGCACCGGTTCATACCTTAATTGGTAAACGGTAGAAGCCGCGGAACACCCTTTTAAGAAGTCTATGGGAGAAATCAAAAGTGTTAATTTTAAAGGTTAATATGCAAGTTATTGTCATAAAAAAAGTGTTAGGGGACCTGGATCCTGCCCTAGGGGACATGTATCAATGCAAAAAGAAGTTTTAAAAACTGCAGTTTTTTCGGGAGGAGTGATTTTAATAATGCTTAATGTGAAACAATAAAAGTGAAATATTCCTTTAAATTTTGTACCTGGGGGGTGTATAGTATGCCTGTAAATTAGCGCTTGTTTCCCGTGCTTAGAACTGTCCCTGCACAAACTGTAATTTCTAAAGGGAAAAAAAGTAATTTAAAAGTACTTGCGGCTATAATGAATTGTCGGCTCCCGGCAATACAGAGAAAAGTAATTGATAAAAAAAAAATGCGTGGGGGTCCCCCCAAATTCAATTACCAAGCCCTTCAGGTCTGGTATGGATATTAAGGGGAACCCTGCGTCAATTGAAAAAAAAAAATATGCGGGGTTCCCCCCAAATATCCATACCAGACCCTTCAGGTCTGGTATGGATTTTAAGGGGAACTCCACCCCAAATTAAAAAAAAATGGCGTGGAGTTCCCCCCAAAAATCCATACCAGACCCTTTATCCGAGCATGCAACCTGGCAGGCCGCAGGAAAAGAGGGGGGGGACAAGAGAGCGCCCCCCCTCCTGAATCGTACCAATCGTACATGCCCTCAACATGGGAAGGATGCTTATAGGAATCTGGAAGACCCCTTTAACAAACGGGACCCCCAGATCCCGCCACCCCTATGTAAATTGGTAATGGGGTACATTGGGGTACCCCTACATTGGGGTGGTACCCCGACACACAAGATGCGCTGCGCTGGACATTCCTGGAGCCTGAACCTGGATCATCTATCGCTGGACCCCGGAGACAAGAGCATCCATTGCAGGATACCGACAGCGTTGGAGTGGAGACCGAGAGTGGATTACCACTGCTGGAATCTTTATTTTTTTTTAAAAATGTTTTAATAAAGGACTTTCCCAACGGTGTCTGTGTGTGTTTTTTACACTTTCTTAGTGAAATGGTAGGGGTACCCATTACCAATTCACATAGGGGTCCCCTTTGCTAAAGGGGTCTTCCAGATTCTGATAAGCCTGCAGACCCCGTCAACCACCGGGCAAGGGTTGTGGGAATGAGGCCCTTGTCCCCATCAACATGGGGACATGGTGCTTTGAGGGGTCACAGGCCCCCAAAGCAACCTCCCCATGTTGAGGGCATGTGGCCTGGTATGGTTCAGGGGGAGGGGGGGGCACTCTCTGCCAGGTTGCGTGCTCGGATAAAGGGTCTGGTATGGATTTTTGGGGGGAACTTCACGCCATTTTTTTTTAATTGGGGTGAAGTTCCCCTTCATGATCAGCGTAACAAAAAAAGGCAGGTTTACAGGTGCGCCTCTTCAACCTACGCAAATGCAGTTACGTTACTTGATATTTATCAAGATTTTGCCGGCGTAGTTAAGAGGCGCACTTGAATGGGCGCAAATGCCACTCGCGCATGCGCAGTACACCAATAAACCTACAGCAGGTTTAAACTTACTTGCAGGCGCAGCGGCTAGTTTATAAAAAAGTTACTTTCACTTTCTATTTAGGCCGTATTTGTTACATGGGCAGTTGTTACTACACTTCCTTACATCATCCCACATCACCCCCATAATATTGTCACTTCCAGCTTCTTTTCATTTCGATTTGCAGATGCAGTGCTCCATGTCCATAGTGGCGCACTGTGCGCCTCCTCCCGTGCGCATTGTGCATAATAGTAAATATGGAATAGCGCTGCGTTACCGCATTCATTTCGTAAATACCGAACCGGCCGATGCGCACGCCGATGCGCCGCAAAACAAGGCACAATCGTTTCGTAAATCGACCCCATTGTGTCATGTACAGGCCTATTTTAGAGAGGTGTTCGGGACATAAAAAAATGC
This sequence comes from Rana temporaria, assembly GCF_905171775.1. NCBI lineage: Eukaryota > Metazoa > Chordata > Amphibia > Anura > Ranidae > Rana > Rana temporaria. Next base: position 380,246,661 of record NC_053491.1, on the reverse strand, counting down.
CCCAAACCTACGTTCAGAGAAGGGTTTTTCGCCATGATTTACATCCATATGCATGTAAACATGCCTAAACCTGCGCCTGTTCCAGTCAATTGAATATGTTTACACTCAACTAAACACAATACGTGCATAAACGCACAAAAAAAAAAGGCATTCGAGTAATTTTTTCTGACAACCTCTGGTAGCATATTTGGAGCAATTTAGCATACAGCCGTGTACATGAGTCCTTGAAGTGTCATTAAACCCATGACCCTGCATTTACTATATCTGTCCTCCCACAGTACACAGAAAATGGAAATGCAATTATTTTGGTAAACATAAATTGTTAAATACCTTTTCTCATCACCAGTATATAGCAATTTTGTGACTTCTATCTGTGTCTGGTTAAAGCTTGTAGGAGGTGTTTTTATTCTCCCTTGATTGTCCTATGAGGCTGCAGGACCCCTGACCCTCTGTCTGGACAGTGCTGATTGTCCCTGTGCTGATCACATGCACCCTCCCCCAAGTAAAAAATAAACAATAACTCACTTGCAATACACACCAAACTCAGCGTGTGCAGAGTGCCTCCAAGGCTCTGTTCTATCAGTAGATTAGAGACTGTAAAAGAAGGGGAGGATCATAGAATACAGGATCAAACTGTTTTTTTTACACAATGCGCATGATTAATCCCTTAGGTTCCACAGTGAGTGCAACAAGCCTGCTTTACTGCATATATAGACTCATTTACTGTTTTGGGTTTAGTAAGACTTTAATGTACAAGCTGTGTTATACTAGAGAAGGGAAAACTGTTTGGTCAACTATCTAAAGTGGATGTAAACCCGATTCATGAAATTTGAGCTGGGCACATATATCTGCAGTATTTTGTTATCTCTTTTCAATGAGCTAAGTCTTATAGCTCTCTTATGAACGGTTCCTTTGTTATCAGCCTGAGAACTCCTGACATATTTTTTTGGCCTTTTAGACAAAAGCAGTCAGAATCTTTTGTCAAAGGAGGTTGCTAAAATAGATTAGCAGAGAGCAGCTCCTATTACAAAACAGCTCTGAGAGTCTCTGCCTATGATGAGAGGGGGGTGTGTGCGTTTCCTCCAATCAGCAATGTTAGCTATCTTGGCTGTATGCCCAGACATCACACTCTGTGTTAACCAGAAAGAGAAAATCTCCTAACACGATCTCAACTTTCTAAACAGTATATAAATGTGAAGACAGCAGATATTCATATACAACCTATATAGGGAGATTTGGTTAATCTCTGTGTATCATCTGAGGATGTTCACTTCACTGGGTATATGGAGGGTTTACATCCACTTTATTATATTAAAGTCGAAAAATATTATTGGAAAACCAGTCTGTACTTTATTTTTTTCGGTAACGTACAGATTTGTTTTTCATTGTCTTCTTTTAAAACAAGGAAAACGTGGTTGATTCCATGCATTCTTTGCTTGAGACTGGAATGTATATTTATATTTTCAGGAACCGCCTACAGTCCAGTGTCAGATAACAAGTGCAAAAAAAAAAAAAAAATGCAGTGAGAATCTGCAGAAAATAGGCAGCTTTAGCATCATTTGAGCTATGTATTGTATTCCCCAGCTGATAGATGCAAGACAATTATGAGCTGTTTTCAGAAGTTAGGGCTCAAGGAATGCCCTGACATAACTCAATAAACACAGTTTGGTACCCCTTGGGACTTGTAATCCTCTGCATAGTTTAAAAGCAACACAACAGCAAAACTGATTCCTAGAGTTGCGTACAGCTACCTTACACTCTCTGCTCCTTCCCACCTCCTCATTGGCCAGTCACTGTAAGGCCCCATACACACGGTCGGACAAAACCAATGAGAATGGACCGAGGTTCAGTTTCCTCGGTCCAAACCGACCGTGTGTATAGCCCATCGGTCTGTTTTCCTTCGGTCCAAAATTTTAAAACATGCTTAAAAACCGAACCGATGGACCGCTGCCCGATCGGCCCAAACCGATGGTTAGTACACAAAAGCATCGGTTCAAAACCCGCCCATGCTCAGAATCAAGTCGACGCATGCTTGGAAGCATTGAACTTTGTTTTATTCAGCACGTCGTGTGTTTGACGTCACCGCGTTCTGACCCGATAGGTTTTTGGAAAGATGGTGTGTACGCACATCAGATCATCAGGCCACTTCAGCGGTGAACCGATGAAAACGGTCCGTCGGACCATTCTCATCGGTTTGGAACGACCATGTGTACAAGGCCTAACGGGCAGACATCAATTCTATGTAAAGCCTTACCTTTGGTTTAAAAAATAAATGAAAGACAAAACATGTGTGTATAGATACCGTATTTATCGGCATATAACATGCACAGGTGTATAATACACACCTTCATTTTAAGAGGGAAGTTTCAGGGAAAAAACAAAAATTTTAAATAACGAACTTTGAAGCAAAATAAGGGTCAGTGCCCATCAATGCAGCCTGATCAATGCCCATCTGCAGCCTCAAAATTGCCCATTAATGCAGCCTGATCAATGCCCATCTCAGGGAAGGGGGCGGGATGAGTGCCATCAGATTACATACAGCCAGATTCTACTGTTTACTTAGCGGCCTCTTTAATGCAAAGACCCACCTCCTGGACCGACTTCTATGATAGACAGAACATTGGTCCAATGCTGGCCCAGGAGGCGGGACTTCCTATTACAGAGTACGCAGGAGATTCTTGCTGTATGTAATCTGACGGCGCTCCTCCCGCCTCCCTGTTCAGTCCGAGGCAGCCCAAATTGCAGTATCGCCGTATAACACGCGCACACTATTTGCGACCGATTTGCAGGGTGAAAAAGTGAGTGTTATACGCCAGTAAATACATACCGTATATACAGTACAGACCAAAAGTTTGGACACACCTTCTTATTCAAAGAGTTTTCTTTATTTTCATGACTATGAAAATTGTAGATTCACACTGAAGGCATCAAAACTATGAATTAACACATGTGGAATTATACATGACAAAAAAGTGTGAAACAACTGAAAATATATTTCATATTCTAGGTTCTTCAAAGTAGCCACCTTTTGCAGCAGACACATCTCTAGAACTGTTAAGAGGAGACTGTGTGAATCAGGCCTTCATGGTAGAATATCTGCTAGGAAACCACTGCTAAAGAAAGGCAACAAGCAAAAGAGACTTGTTTGGGCTAAAGAACACAAGGAATGGACATTAGACCAGTGGAAATTTGTGCTTTGGTCTGATGAGTCCAAACTTGAGATCTTTGGTTCCAACCCCCGTGTCTTTGTGCGACGCAGAAAAGGTGAACGGATGGACTCTACATGCCTGGTTCCCACCGTGAAGCATGGAGGAGGAGGTGTGATAGTGTGGGGGTACCGTATTTATCGGGGTATTGCGCGCTCCAGAGTATAGCGCGCACCCCTAATTTTGACCCATTTTTCCTGTAAAAAAACATTTTACTACTTGCAGTTTTGGTGTCTTGCCCGGCGTCCATCAGCGGCCTCGTCCGGTTCGGCGTCCGTCTGCGGCCTCAGTGGTGTCCTCCCGGCTTTTCCCGTGCTGTCTTCATGCCGAATCCCCGCTTCCCGCACTCAGTTTGAAGCCTCCGCCGACGTATACCGAGCGCAGTACACTCGGGTATATTCAGCCAGGCTCGGCTTCTCAAGCATAAACGTCACACAGAGCGTGACTACGAGTGAAGCCGAGCCTGGCCGAATGTACCCGAGTGTACTGCGCTCGGTATATGTCGGGGAAGGCATTCAAACATGGCGCGGGAAGCGGGTATCGGCGTATATCACTCACCCACAATTTTGCCCTGATTTTCAGGGCAAAAAAGTGTGCGATATACGCCGATAAATACGGTAAGTATTCACAGCCTTTGACACTGAAAACTGAGCTCAGGTGCATCCTGTTTCCACTGATCATCCTTAAGATGTTTCTACAACTTGATTTGTGTCTACCTGTGGTAAATTCAGTTGATCGGACATGATTTGGAAAGGCACACACCGGTCTATATAAGGTCCCACAGTTAACAGTGCATATCAGAGCACAAGCCAAGGCATAAAGTTCAAGGAATTGTCTGTAGACCTCCGAGACAGGATTATATAGAGACACAGATCTGGTGAAGAATACAGAAAAGTGTCTGCAACATTGAAGGTCCCAATGAGCACAGTGGCCTCAATCATCTGTAAATTAAAGAAGTTTGGAACCACCCGGACTCTTCCTAGAGCGGGCCGCCCGACCAAACTGAGCAATTGGGGGAGAAGGGTCTTAGACATAGGGTGACCAAGAACCCGATAGTCACTCTGACAGAGCTCCAGCTTTTCTCTGTGGAAACAGGAGAACCTTCCAGAAGAACATTTATCTCTGCAGCACTCCACCAATCAGGCTTGTATGGTAGAGTGGCCAGACGGAAGCCACTTCTCAGTAAAAGGCACATGAGAGCCCACCTTGAGTTTGCCAAAAGGCACCTGAAGGACTCTCAGACCATGAGAAACAAAGTTCTCCTGTCTGATGAAACATAAATTGAACTCTGGTCTGAATGGCAAGGGTCATGTCTGGAGGAAACCAGGTACCACTCATCACCTGGAAAATACCATCCCTACAGTGAAGCATGGTGGTGGCAGCAGGAACTGGAAGACTAGTCAGGATCAAGGGAAAGATGAATGCAGCAATGTACAGAGACATCCTTGATGAAAACCTGCTCCAGAGCGCTATAGACCTCAGACTGGGGCAAAGGTTCATCTTCCAACAGGACAACGACCCTAAGCACACAGCCAAGATAACAAATGAGTGGCTATGGGACAACCATGTAAAACAGCACAGGGGCCAGGCTCATAAATGTATTCAAAGTTGCCCATAAAGAATATATATTGTACTTCAGCCGCTGCTCCCAAACTTAAAGGACCAGCTGAGATAGATGAGGAAATTCAACACAGGGAGCACTGTTCCAGTAAATTAGTTGTAACAATTGATGGAAATAAAAGTTTCAATCTTTAATAGTATCAATTCATGTAACAAATGTCAAATCATATACAGTGGAAGGAAAGTGCCCTGTGAGCACAGTGACTCACAGCTACTGTGCTATGCTCCGCAGAACCAAGAAAAAAGGGATGGATGGCTGTTACATACCCTAATGCTGTGGAGGAGGGTTGGTGAACTCAGAGAAATACAGGCTTCGCTCACGGGTCTCAAGCGGTGGCAGATGGAAGGAGGTTGTGGGAGAATCCTGAAGCTCCTGGATGGAGTCTGTGAGCCCTAGAGGAGCACGCTCCACTCCCGGTGGTCGGGGAAATAGTACAGGACTGGTAGCTCCCTATCCGAGGGGCAATGACAGGAGCAGACAAAGGAGCTTGCATCTGGGTCCATGTATTAGAAGGCAGCAGCAATCACAGGCGGGCTCAGTCCATGGGCAATGGAAGGGAAGGGAAGGTGTGGATGGTGTGGAGAAATGCTGGAGCTCAATCAAGGACTACATGTTTCAGGGATTAACCCCTTTCTCAGTTCACATGATCTAAGCCGGTAAGGAGTGGAGATATAAATACTAGTATTAGAGGGTGGGACAGCAATTACGTCCCACACATATTACTCTCTATATGCAAAAAAGGAGACATTTACTGTATTTATTGGCATATAACACTCACTTTTTTACACTGAAAATAGAGGGTAAACTGTGCCTGCCTGTTATACGCAGGGGGCTGTGGAATGTTTTTTTCCTGAAACTTCCCTCTTAAAGTCAGGGTGCGTAATATAAGCCTGTGCGTGTTATACGCCGATAAATACGGTAAACAGCATATATAACACTAACTATAAAAACCATTAGCAGATGCCAGTGCATAATAGGATGAAATGCTATTAAATAAATAAATGATTAAAATTGAGACATTGTGTCACGATGTACCTTGTGGTAGAGCCAGATATGCGGAGGACAGCCTTTCTTACACCTCTGACTCGAGACCCCTGGTAGAGCAGACAGGAGGCCTGGGAGTGCAGAGTCGCACAAGTGCCTGGCAGGATCGCTGACAGCAGAGCTGGACTGGAACTAGTGGAACTGTGGAGTAACACCGACACAAAGGAAGACCAGAAACAGCGGCAAGCAGGAAGCTGGAACTGGCTGGTACTGGAACATCACAGGCAGAGACGCAGATGCAGCTGCGGGTTGGATAGATGCTCCCAAAGGGCTGGAGAGAAGGCAGGTACAGGCTGGGTCATACACAGGAGGACAAGTCAGGAACTGATGCAGATCCTGGAGCGGAGTCAGGGTACAAGCCAGGTCAGTAACAGGCTGGCAGGGTTGTAGCAGAAGGAACAGGCAGGTGCAGAGTCAGAGACAAGCCGGGGTCGAATGCAGGCAGAACGCAGGAACGTCAGGACAAGCCGGGTCAAACAACAAAAACAGATATCAGATACTGGATTGCAGGGATAGACAGGAATGCTGTAGACCAGACAGCATTGAGTCTAGGTACTTACCCAGCTTAAATAGCCTATTTTAGCGCCATGAACTGTCACAAGGTGCGCAGGCGCAACCGCTGCATTCTCCTAACAGGATTTGAAGGCTAAGGCTGTCTTCTGTGGCTACCATTTTGGTTGCTGGCATGCCCTTCCTGCCAGTGGAACCTCAGACATCTGGACGGCTGACGCGTTTCTGGGGCGTACCCCCTTCCTCAAAGCCTAAATGGTACGTGGTGACTCTCTCCTCTATGTCCTCATTAATATAGGTATGTCTTTAGGCTTTGAGAAAGGGGGTATGCCCCAGAAACGCGTCAGCCGTCCAGATGTCTGAGGTTACACTGGCAGGTGCCGCAAGGTCCAGTCCAGCTGTCTGAAAAGCGCTTACTCAATTTTCCTTGTAGGACTACTGCTTTTATTTTGTTTTTAATAAAAAATGTAAGTGGTAATGCACTAGGTCGGTGCGCTCTCCTTTCCTTTCTTTTTGTTTGAAGAATAAACCCAGACATAGAAAGGACAGAACCTTAAACATTCATGTTGGGTTCACACCTCCGACGGATGTGGCTCGCAGCAGGGGTCCGGTGCATCCCTGTTCTCCGGTTCAGGGACGAATCAGGGACGAATTTTTGCCTGAATTCGGCCCTGAAACTGAGCCAAAGATGCACAGCACTCCCGTGCAAGCCGCTTCGCAGCCACAACAAGGATATGCAAACCGGCTCCATAGAGAGTCGGTCACAATCTCCTGTCATGCAAATTGGATGCGGTGAAACTCGCTTCCAATTTGCATAGGTGTGAACCCAGCCTCAAACTGGGTTCACACCATAAATGACACCATAAATAACATTGTGTGACGGAAACCTGACGATCACTTAAAAGTGGAAATGTATCAATGTATTTTATTATTATTCCATAACGGTGTGGGCATCTAGCTCCTTGTTTAAACCATGAGGAGAAAGATAACTACGTTTATAAATCCACATGGTTTCTCTTTTGCATAGTAACACAAATCCTTCATTGTCTGTAAGAGACCCTTTTGGTATGTGTTCAATGGCCAATACTGGAGAACCTATGTGAATGTCCTTGAGTAGCCCAACCAGAGCCCAGACTTGAACCCGATTGAACATCTCTGGAGAGATCTAAAAATGGCTGTGCACCGACACTCCCCATCAAACCTGATGGAGCTTGAGAGGTCCTGCAAAGAAGATTGGGAGAAACTGCCCAAAAATATGTGTGCCAAGCTTGTAGCATCATACCCCAAAATAGGCTGTAATTGGTGCCAAAGGTGCTTCAACAACGTATTGAGCAAAGGCTGTGAATATGTATGTACATGGGATATTTTTTTTGTTTTTCATTTTTAATAAATTTGCAAAGATTTCAAATAAACTTCTTTCATGTTCACTATGGATATTGTTTGTAGAATTTTTAGGGAAATAATTATCTAAATTCCTTTTGGAATAATGCTGTAACATAACAAAATGTGGAAAAGGTGAAGTACTGTGAATACTTTCCCGGATGCACAGTCATTATTTAAACTTTTTCTCCAAAAGTGAGTTTTTCTATTGTGTCAAAACCTTCCCTGTCTCCCTGTGTCATGTACTAAAACATGGCATGTTAATGTCAGCATACCTTATAACAGAGAAGACAGTCTCTTGTTATACCATACAACCAGCTTTTCCTATCCCCTCCATTGTAATGACAGGGAAGAGTCTCACTTTTGAGAACAAGAAGCATTTGGCTAATTATCCTGCTGCTGAACGCTCAAAACGGCCCCTCCTCGTTCCTCCTGAGTCTCCGGGGGTCTGTGAGAACATTATTTTTGCAAGGTCATATCCAACGCATTAACGAATTCCTGTGAAGTCCTTGGCCTACCGCTGGGCTGCCAGCATCTCTTTTTTTTCACATAAAGGGGGAAAGACGGGGCAATGCGGGATCATAAGAGGACCCTTATTAATGAAACCTATGTATCCGGCCTCTGCCCTGGGAGGATTTAAGCTATAAACCCCTTAGAAAAGCAGATCTGAGTCGGCATTGATGTCTTTCAGGCCCCTTTTTCTCGGTTGAAGATATTCTTTCTATTTAAGAATATCTTTCAGACTCTGTTTTCACAGAAAAGGGTGAATCATACCAAGTAAATGCATAGGGTCTTTCAGTATTTTATTTTTACTTTGTATACAGTTCAAATTTGTTTTTCTATTTTTATATATGAATATTTATTTACCTTTCCAGCCAGTGTTTACCAGGCTATCCCTAGTTCAATAGCTCAAGCTCAAGCCTAAAGCCGAACCAGCTAAATTTCGATTAATTTGACAGCTTTTTACTCGATTAGTGCCTCCAGCTATAGCTGGCATCACTGATCATTGTATGTTTACAGGGGGGAACTCCCCCACTGTCAGAATACAATTTGTGACCTAGAGTCACACTTGACGTGATTGTAGCCGTATTAGTGCAATTGTGACAGAGAAAATTGAGTACTGTCCGTGATACCTTTTTTTATTTGCATTAACATACAATGCAGAGTCCAGAGAATGCTGCTCCTCCATAGATACAGTGCAGTGAATGAGTATTGTCACCCTAGGACAGGAAGTTTGTTACGGACAGGAGCACAAAGTTAAAATAAAGGGGGGAAAAAACATAAAAAAAAACCTGATACAGCCACCACACTAATGGCGTGTACACACAGCTGTTTTTCATGACGAGAAAAATGCCATTTTTTTAATTGGTCCTGAAAAACCGTCGTGTGTATGCTCCAGAGCATTTTTCTCGAAAAGAAAAATGCCCGTTAAAAATTTAGAACATGCTCTATTTTTTCTCGTCGTTTTTCACGTCGTACTTTTTCACGTTGTGAAAAACGATCGTGTGTACGCTTTAACGAGGGGGAAAAAAACACGCATGCTCAGAAGCAAGTTATGAGATGGGAGAGCTCTTTGGTAAAACTAGCGTTTGTAATGGAGATAGCACATTCCTCACGCTGTAACAGACTGAAAAGCACAAATCTTCTCTCACCAAACTTTTACTAACACAAAGTCAGCAAAAGCAGCCCAATGGGTGGCGCCATTCGAATGGAACTTCCCCTTTCTAGTGCCGTTGTACGTGTTGTACGTCACCGCGCTTTGCTAGAGCATTTTTTTCACGAACATTTGTATGCAAGGCAGTCTTGAGAGGAATCACGTCGAGAAAAACTTCGTTTTTTTCCATGACATGAATTGGTAAACTGCAATATATTCTACATTTGTTTTTCAGTTGAGATACGTTTTAAATATTGCATCATGGCTGATGTTCGAGTTCCATCTAATGAGTCTGCATCAAACCCATAAAAGGTTTATTCACTCTAATGCAGGCGCCAGAGGAGAGAATATTGAATAATTGTCAGCACTGCTGGTGTAACTACACTTTCCAAGCAATCTGCTTGATACATTCACTTTCTTTGTGATCTAAATAAAGATTATCGAAGTTCCACTTTCCTGCCCAATGCAGTTTATTGATGAGTGGCCTTTATTACCGTTACTTTGTTTTATATTATGTTTATTGTAATGGACAGCCACTCTCCTGATTCTGTTCCAAGGCAGTTGTTCCTCCTCTCTGATAATTATGTTTAACTGAGAATTTTCCATGAACATTCCTTAAAGCCGAAGTTTAAAGCGGACCTCCACCCTAAAGTGGAACTCCTGCTGATCCCACTTTGCACCCACTTCCGGCCACACAGTCTTGGGTAAACTGCGGGCATGACGTCACCTCCCCCTGTTGTGTTCTGGGAACACTCGGCTCCCAGAACACAGCGGGGGCCAATCGGCAGGCGTAGCGCGCATGCGCCGTAGGGAACCGGGCAGTGAAGCCGGAGCGATTCACTTCGTGGTTCCCTCACCAAGGATGGCGGGGGGCAGCAGAGTGACGAGCGATCGCTCGTCCTCTGCTGTGGACGGCGCTGGACTCCAGGACAAGTAAGTGTCCTAATATTAAAAGTCAGCAGCTGCAGTATTTGTAGCTGCTGGCTTTTAATATTTTTTTTTTAGCGGACGTCCGCTTTAATCTGCTTATGTTTTCCTTCCCTGGTTCCTTCATCAGCATGCTAATGACATTTTTTAATAAAACATTTCCTTTTTCATTATATACCTTATTTTAGACTTAAAGGGTAAGTTCACCGTAAAGTGGATGTAAACCCTCCATACACCCAGTGAAGTGAACAGTCTCAGATGATACACAGGGATGAACCAAAACTTCCCTACATAGGTTTTACATGTACCTTATATACTCGAGTATAAGCCAAGTTTTTCAGTCCTTTTTTTAAGGCTGAAAATACCCCCCTCGGCTTATACTCGAGTCAGTGTACCTGAAATTATTGACAAGCTGCGGGTGTCCATTGTTTAAAAGGCTCCTCCTGGTCCCTTCCGTGATGGGTGTTTCTCAGCAGACACAGTTCCGCCTATCACAAACGTTCTCTCATCCTCGGACTCAGTTTCCCAGCAGACACTGTGTTCAGTGTTCTGCCAATCACGGACGTCTTTTCATCCCAGAGGAACACAGTGTCTGCTGGGAAACTGAGTCCGAGGATGAGAGAACGTCCGTGATAGGCAGAACTGTGTCTGCTGAGAAACGCCTATCACGAATCAATACGTTTTCCCAGTTTTTTTGTGATAAATAGGTACCTCGGATTATACTCGAGTATATACGGTATTTCTGTTGTCTTCACATTTATATACTGTTTAGAAAGTTGAGATTGTGTTAGATTTTCTCTTCCTGTTTAACACAGAGTGTGATATCTGGGCATACAGCCGAGATAGCTAACATTGCTGATTGGAGGAAAGGCACACACCTCCTCTCATCATAGGCAGAGACTCTCAGAGGTGTTTTGTAACAGGGCCAGCTGTCTGCTTATCTATTTATAGAAACCTCCCCCGACAGAAATTTCAGGCTGCTTTTGTCTAAAGTGTCAGAGAATTTGTCAGGAGTTATCAGGCTGTTAACAGAGGAACAGTTCAGGAGAGAGCTATAAGACTTAGCTCATTGAAGAGAGATAACAAAACACCACAGATATATGCGCCCAGCTTAAATTTCTTGAATCGGGCTTACATCCACATTAAGCTTGGGTTCACACTATTGCGACCACAGACATCGCATGTGATTCGCACTGCATTCCGGTGCAGATACTGTAACAAGTGATGTCTGTGCAATGCAAATTCAGCCATACAGTTTATATGGATGAACTCGCATTGCATTTGCACGAAAATGCTGCAGGAACTTTTTTTTACCAGCACTGGAATCGGATCACATGGGTGCACCGTGAACAGGACAGGTTAGGTGGGTTCTGATTGGTCAGCGCTGTCCATGTGATAGTGGCAACCAAGTAGAATGTCTCCTATCCATACAGGGATGGACTGGCCATAGGGACTACAGGGAGTTTCCCGGTGGGCCGATGGCTCAGTGGGCCGTTTTTTAAAACAGAGATGCTGCTTGGAGGACTTTTTATAACGCCCTGGCAGCGCCCCAGTGTGAAAGCACTCAGGCTTTCACACTGGGACTGCAGCGGAAGAGTTTTTCAGTCGCTTTACAGGTGGTATTTTTAGCCCAAAAGCACCTAAAAAACGCCTCAGTATAAAAAGGGGTCCTACACTCACCCCCTCTTTTCTTACACTCACTCCCCCTCTCTCTCTCATTCCCCTCTCATGATATACAATAATGGATGTAGGGGCCTTTTGGTGGGCGTGATTTTTCGGGGGGGTGGGGGCAGAATTTTATTGAATTAAAGTGGGCCGGTCTGGATGAAGTCCAGGGCCAAATTTTTGTCCCAGTCCAGCCCTGTATCCATACGGTAGGGATAGGAGATCAAGCCGTGGATATTTCAGATCCCCAGACCAGTGAAGAGACGACCCGGTGTTTCATAGCAGGGGAATCGCGGTACTCCAGTATAGGGGAACCAAAGGGGAGGGGTGTGACGGTATCGGTATGATATCCCCGTCAACGTTCCCTTCTTCCCATAATGAAAATCACCCCAATATTCCACGAGGAGGGATATCCCTGGAATCGCCCAGAAAGCCACACATGCCAAGCTTACTGCTAGAACAAGACACTTTATGGTGGGCGTGATTTTTCGGGGGGGTGGGGGCAGCATTTTATTGAATTAAAGTGGGCCGGTCTGGATGAAGTCCAGGGCCAAATTTTTGTCCCAGTCCAGCCCTGTATCCATACGGTAGGGATAGGAGATCAAGCCGTGGATATTTCAGATCCCCAGACCAGTGAAGAGACGACCCGGTGTTTCATAGCAGGGGAATCGCGGTACTCCAGTATAGGGGAACCAAAGGGGAGGGGGTCCAGTGTAAGTTCACCTTACAGATTTTCTGTGAAGGTGAACTTACACTTTAAGCACATCATCACTGGGTATGCGGGTTTCTCTATGCAATGCAGTAAAAGATCATGACTGGTGGTGGTGGGGGGAGGTCCGTTTGGGTTTTGTACATAGTGTCCTGTAAACATCACAGCATCCTGCCTCAATAAACCCTCAGCACTATTGCAAGCAGTGAATTGCCTTGGTGGGCGAGTGTCAGTCTGGAGGAGAGGACATTCTTGGGCAAACTGTTTGCATGCAGAGCGCCTTAGGTGTTGCTGAGCCTCAATAATTCAAAGAACAAAAATCCATTAAAATAAAAGGTTGGGCCAGGGACAGTCAAGCTGGGGAAGGAAAGGGCTTGATTATGCCAGATGGCTTCCAGCCAAGAAATGAGGGCTGACTCTATCTGATTTGCTGCAGCTTCTAATGCACACTGTGTTCACACTGTGAGAAGCTCATGGTGAGAAGGTAGGAACACTATAAACGGCTGCATGAGCACAGGTGTTCTTAGCATTCAGGCAGAGCCGTTTATTGACATATTTTTTATAGAACTTTGGTTTCTTAAAGTGGTTGTAACTGAATTTATTTTATTTAAAAAATAACAGATCTGTCTATACTTACCTGTTCTGTGCAATCGAATTGCACAGAGTAGCTCCTTAATACTCCTCTTCTCAGGTCCCCCACCAGTGCTCCTGGCTCCTCCTCTCTCACTGGTGCCCCCAAAAGGAAACCGATTCCCATGGGGGCACTCATGCAGGCATGCTCTCTTGAGCCCCGCTGCAGCATCCATTGACACAGACAGTGGGACTCGGCCATATCCTCCCCGCTCCCTCTTCACTGGCTCCCACTGCTATCAGTCTGCCCAATGAGGGGGGAGACAGGGGCAATTGAATCGGGCTCAGGTAAGAATAAGAAAGGGGCTGGGGGGATCCTGTAGCAGAGAAGATTGTTTACCTTATTACTTAGAATGCATTAAGGTAAAAAACCTTGTGGCTTTAGAACCACTTTAAGCAACCCCAGCAGAGAGTATGATAGCAGTACCTAGGCAGTGGTCAGGTTGACATTGGATGGAGGGCAGAGTTGGAGTTGCTTTAAAGCAGTGGTCTCCAAACTGCAGCCCGGGAGCCAGATGCAGCCCTTTGCTCGCCGTTATCCGGCCCTTGGGGTACTTTTCCTCCCACTGACACCAACAATGTGGCATAATTCCTGTTAGAGACTTCAACAACAGGGCACTCCCTCCCATTGACACCAACAATGAGGCACTATTCCTTCAACTGATACCAACAATGAGGCTCTATTTCTTTCTGTGACACCAACAATGGGGCACTATTCCTCCCCCTAACACCAAAGATGCATTGTTTAATCCCACTTGATTTCAGGCCAATTTCTACTCCCATTGCCCACAGTCTGGACCCCCTAAAGGCTAAAAGACAATAAACTGGTCCTTTGTTAAACACGTTTCGAGACCTCTGCTGTATAGGGTCAGTCTACAAGTAAAAGCGATATATAAGTTATAGATACTGTAGATTGTGGTGTGATGAGTCAGCTTCTGGCTTCTTATATGCTTTCACACGCCTTGATAATGGGCACAGCAGGTGTGCAGACCTGGGAACTCAGGCAGGCATGATGGGAACCCCTCATAATGGGCACAGCCATTGTACAGACCAAGGAACCCATGGCAGGCATGGTGGGAATGTCTCAGAATAGGCACAGCCATGTACAGACCCAGGAACTAGTGGGTACCACTCATAATAGGTACAACCGGTGTGCCAACCCATGATCTCAGGGCAGGGATGGTGGGGAACCCCCATATTTGGTACAGCCAGTGTACAGACACAGGAACTCAGGGCAGGGATTGTGGGAGCCCCTCATAATGGGCACAGGAAGCGTTCTGCCCCAGGAGTTTGGGGCAAAGATGGTATTAGACCCTCAAAATAGCCACAGTGGGTGTGCGAAGCTTGGAACTCAGTTCTGGGATAGTGGGAATACCTCTTAGTGCCTTGGCACTGCAGACCACGTTAGCTCTGAGGAAAGGGGTACGCCCCCGAAACGCGTCAGCTATTACATCGACTGATTGGTTCAAACGATTATTCGTGTTCCACTGACGATGCTGGACATCTGCTGTACTCATTTTTAAAGCCTGATTTTAACTCCAATTTTGTGAGTATAACCATTGATTTTAATATTTGAATAAATATATTTTATCAGTATCACACGAGGTCGGTGCGCCCTCCGCTCTTTTTCTTCTCTTTTATAGTTTCATGAATTCCCACGATTCTGAGGAGGGCTGCAAGACTCTAGGTGATAACTTTTAATTGAACTGCACCACTTCATAGTACTTCCTAAAAATATCAGAGCGCAGGAGACTTGTTTTTGTATATCATAAGGAGTCCACCTTTTATTTTTCCTTTTTCCCATCTCAGTGCTGATAAACTCTTCAGAACACTTTCAGCCACTTCCTGGCTACATGCAGTTGCTCCATTTTTGGATGCACAATATTACTCGATCCTGGCTTCCTAATAGTGACACCAGTGTCCGCACAATGTCTGTCAGCATGGCCGCTTGTACTCCCCACCAGGGGTGTATGTGACAAACTGACAACATGAGACCACAGTTGGAAAACAGAGACTGAGCATTGTCACCCTATACCAGGAAGTGCCGGAACAAGTCCTTTAGAGCAGCTTCACCAGGGATTATTTTAATAAAGGTTGCAGATTAAAAAATGATTTGAACATGTTCAAGCTCTTATGAGATTTTAGTGAATGGGTTCAAATCTACTTTATGTGCATCACAAAAATGTCTGGATTTTGGCAGGTAAAAGGTCCATATGCTGTATGTATATTTAATTATGTAGTGGCTTTGTGGCTGGAGTTTGGCTGGAGGCCAGCACATGTCAAGGCGACATGCGGTATAGGCAGAGGCAGAGGAAATGCATTATTTCACTCATGTCCTCTGTATGAAAATGTTCGATAGACTCATCCCCTTCCAACAGCTGCCGTCTTCCATCACTGATCCCGTAATTCTCTGTCTGCAGGGAAAAGCGTTTTGAAGATAAGGTCTTCCAATTTAGCATTTTCTTATTTTCTGTTTGCACAAAGCAATCTAGCCGAAGGAGGTCCAACTGAGACCTGCGCAGGCCCACCGCTCTGCCGGGCAAAATGTTAATCTCAAGCCATCACTGTTGGTCTAACAAAAGTATCAAAATAAAAAACAGCTTGCGCCTCCCGCCGTCTCTGCTTAAGCATGCCGCCTGAACTCGTGGCACACACTGGAGGGTTCTGGGATATTAACCATTATAAAGGACCAAGGAGGGTAATGCTGTTACTACCAACAAGACGACGCACGGCAATCTTAACATCTGTCCTTATTACTTCCCTCGGTCTGATGGAGAGCAGTATACTGAGAGGGGGACGGGGTTTAGAAGGTTCTCGGAAATGTGTGCATTTGCTTTAAAGAAAAACTCTAGACGTTTTAAAGTTAAACTCCAGGCAGATATAAAAGACGCAAATAACGCAGCTCTGTATTTGTTAGCGTACCATTAATGTATTATTTATTGCAAGCAGTGTAGGTACCTGATTTTGACATGGCATCCACTTTTTTTGTCTATTGTACAGCAGAGCTCAACTAAGGAGAAGCAGCACAAAGAGCCAGTCAGCTGTACGCATGTGTGCTAACAAGTAATATGCTGATTGGAAGAAAGAGCAGAGCTGAGCTAATCATTTTTACTGTTTCTCCCTTCACTGTCCAGTCACAGGCAGGGGGAGGGGCAAGACATGTAAGTGTCACTTAGGGTTAGATTACACTTGCTTCAAAGCAAGGCTTCGGACAGGCTTTGTTAAAGCTCAAGATCAAAGCCCCTGTCACTACATAAAATGGTTAGCTTGCTTCGGCTTCAACACACATTGGCAGCTGGTTTACATTTGCTTCAAACAGGCTTTGTTTTCAATTTCTTTTTATTAATCTTTTTTCTTAAATACAAAAATTTACGATTATACAAGATTCTGTTACAATATGCTTTTGTTCCTTCTCATTATTCACTATACAGAGTCTTGATCTATATCTATTAATTTCTTTTTCATAAAAACAAAATATCCTTCAACATTAAAACCCATCTCTTCTGAGGTCAAGGGGTTCCTTACCCATGAAATGGATACAGCGCCCAGAGGCGATTCAGTTCGCATGTGTTGCGCTTTACAAGTCTCTCACTCACTCACTCACTCAACATTTACCTACATACAGTGGGGCAAAAAAGTATTTAGTCCCCACCAATTGTGCAAGTTCTCCCACTTAAAAAGATGAGAGAGGCCTGTAATTGTCATCATAGGTATACCTCAACTATGAGAGACAAAATGTGGAAACAAATCCAGACAATCACATTGTCTGATTTGGAAAGAATTTATTTGCAAATTATGGTGGAAAATAAGTATTTGGTCAATATCAAAAGTTCATCTCAATACTTTGTTATATATCCTTTGTTGGCAATGACAGATGTCAAACGTTTTCTGTAAGTCTTCACAAGGTTGTCACACACTGTTGCTGGTATGTTGGCCCATTCCTCCTTGCAGATCTCCTCTAGAGCAGTGATGTTTTGGGGCTGTCGCTGGGCAACATGGACTTTCAACTCCCTCCAAAGGTTTTCTATGGGGTTGAGATCTGGAGACTGGCTAGGCCACTCCAGGACCTTGAAATGCTTTTTTGTCATTGGGATAATTGTCATGCTGCAAGACCCAGCCACGTTTCATCTTCAATGCCCTTGCTGATAGGAAGAGGTTTGCACTCAAAATCTCACAATACATGGCCCCATTCATTCTTTCATATACACGGATCAGTCATCCTGTTCCCTTTGCAGAGAAACAGCCCCAAAGCATGATGTTGCCACCCCCATGCTTCACAGTAGGTATGGTGTTCTTTGGTTGCAACTCAGCATTCTCTTTCCTCCAAACACGATAAGTTGTGTTTCTACCAAACAGTTCTACTTTGGTTTCATCTGACCATATGACATTCTCCCAATCCTCTTTTGGATCATCCAAATGCTCTCTAGCAAATCTCAGACGGGCCCGGATATGTACTGGCTTATACAGGGGGACACGTCTGGCACTGCAGGATCTGAGTCCCTGGCAGCGTAGTGTGTTACTGATGGTAGCCTTTGTTACGTTGGTCCCAGCTCTCTGCAGATCATTCACTAGGTCCCCCTGTGTGGATCTGGCATTTTTGCTCACCGCTCTTGTGATCATTTTGACCCCATGGGGTGAGATCTTGCGTGGAGCCCCAGATCAAGGGAGATTATCAGTGGTCTTGTATGTCTTCCATTTTCTAATGATTGCTCCCACAGTTGATTTCTTCCACCCAGATGCTTGCCTATTGCAGATTCAGTCTTCCCAGCCTGGTGCAGGTCTACAATTTTGTTTCTGGTGTCCTTCGACAGCTCTTTGGTCTTCACCATAGTGGAGTTTGGAGTGTGACTGTTTGAGGTTGTGGACAGGTGTCTTTTGAACTGATAACAAGTTCAAACATGTGCCATTAATACAGGTAATGAGTGGAGGACAGAGGAGCCTCTTAGGGCCCTTTCACATGGGCGGATCAGTAATGATCCGCTCCGTGTGTCCGCAAAAGCTTAGCGGGGATCCTCCGTAAAATCCCCGCTGAGCTGGTAGCTGACAGGGCTGTCCCCGCACACTGTGCAGGGACCGCCCTGTCTTTCCTCCGCTCTCCCCTATGGGGATCGGATGAACACGGAACGCTCAGGTGTGAATGCAGCCATAAGGCAGCAGATTCCCTTTACCACTATACTGTATGTCCCAATACATTCAACTTGAAAATATACCTAGGGGTGTATTTATAAAGCAGTGATTATGAAATTCACTGCAGGGGAATCTTCCAGGTCCATGTGTTTTCAGTGACAGTGATTGACGTACTACCAGTGAATGTTTGGTGAAAGTCACATTGATCGTTTTAGAATTATGTCTCTTTTTTTTAGCCATAGTGTGTCCAATGAGTGTGTAAGTTTGGCCTTCAGTAGGTGTCACAGATGGAGATACACACAGGGAAATTGATGCGCCTCCAGCTGGGCGCTGTTATGCTTTGTGATTAAAGGCTGTACATCAGCTATACAGCGGGCGATGGAGCTGGGTGTGGGGAGGAATCCTCATAGACCTTGTCTTTTACTATCTCATAAACTGCTCCTCCATGCCGGGGTCATGAAGAAGCGACATTGGACAGCTGTGCTTAAACCGTCCTTCATCCACAAATGAGTTTACAGGTACAGCATTGAACTTATCGGAAATCTGTCCAAGGGAATATTATATCCTCCTCTTAGCCTATTTTAATTCCGGGAGCCCAGGATCGGCATTGTTAACACCAAATAAATTTACACAAGGTCACAGGGCTGTGTGATATTAGTGCTAGAAACACATTTTTGTGTCTCTTACCTTGACTAAATAGTGTATTACCAGTGTTCATTTAAAAAAATGAAAATATTTACATCTACGAAATTAACACTATTTTAGTCAACTAAAATACGACTAAAGCCCTGTACACACAATCAGTCCATCCAAAGAGAACGGACTGAAGGACCGTTTCATCGGTTGACCGATGAAGCTGACTGATGGTCTGATGTGCCTACACACCATCAGTTAAAAAACTGATCGAGTCCAACGCGGTGACGTAAAAAAAACGAAGTGCTGAGAAAAATGAAGTTAAATGCTTCCAAGCAACCGTCGGTTTTGACCTATCGGTTAGGCATCCATCGGTTCAATTTTAAAGCAAGTTCTAACATTTTTGACCGAAGGATAACTGACCGATGGGGTCCACACACCATTGGTTTGGACCGATGAAACTGTCCTTCAGTCCGTTTCCATCGGTTTTGACCGACCGTGTGTACGCGGCCTAAAACAATTCAGATGACTAAAGTACAACTAAAATGGCATTCTAGTCTAAATCAAAATTTGATGTCAAAATTAACACTGGTTATATATCACAATGGCTAAAAAAGTGTCTGTAGTACATATTCAAACCTTAAAGTGATTGTAAAGACAGAAGGTTTTTTATCTTAATACATTCTATGCATTAAAGTACAAACCTTCTGTGGGCAGAAGCCCCCCCAATACTTACCTGAGCCCCATCTCCATCCAGCGATGTTGCAGGAGTGCCTCAGCCATTCCGACGTCTGTTAGCCAATCAGGAGAGAGAGGTGGCAGGGCCAAACCACGGCTTTGTGTCTGAATAAATACAGGGAGCTGCAGCTAGTTTTTATTTATTTGTTTGTGTTTTTTTTTACATACTTTGACCAGAGCAATACAGTGTTACCATATTAACACTGTACTAACTCTAGCGAGGTGATCAGGATTTTATTATTTTTTTTACACACTATGATTGTTTATGACAGTGACAATCACTGTTATAAGCAATCATTTTTTCTGAATAAAATCCATTCATTCAATGTGATTGTGATTAGCTGTGATTGACCCCGTCTGTACCATGTGATCATTGCTACCAATCACAGAGATCAAAACGATAGAGCCTCGTACACACAATCCAACTTTAGGGCCATAATTGTCTGAAGGACGTGTTGTGTCAGATAATCCAACCGTGTATATGCTCCATCAGACAAATGTTGGCTTAATTAACGACAACAAAAGTTGTCTGTTCATGCTCACCAATTGTTGGGCAATAAATCTGTTATGTCGGTTTATCCTATTGTGTGTACGCAAGTTGGTCCTAAGTCCAAAGTACAAACGCCCATTCTCGGGACCAATGCTAAACATTAGACAACAATAGCAGAAGTTGCCCAAAGGGTGGCGATAAAAAGCTGAAAAACCAAGTGGTTTGGTGAATGTTGGCTGAAAATGTTGTGCCGTGTGTATGCAGAAGAAATTTCACGGCCAATGCCCTTCGGATCAAAATCCACGGAAATGTGCGTGGTGTGTACGAGGCTTAGTACATAATGGATAGTATGAATGGAAGCCATCCATTGTGTACAGTTGTCATGTGATCTGCTGTGATTGGTCACATTGATCACATGGTACCGGTACACTGATCTGTCACCTGCTGTCTCGCTGGACACAGCGGGTGACAGATCGTGCCCTAGCATGGCTTGTGGGGCACGCTTGAAGCACAATCCTGTTTGAACATTATGTGATGTCCACCCAAAATGGGAGAGCTCCCGCCCGACCATCATTTGTCTATAGGCCAGGCTGGAAGCAGTTTAAAGAGAAGTTAAGGAATCTAAAAAAAATCATACCTAGATGGATGTAGCATCGGTCCAAGATGCATTTATCCCACACTGGCTCTAAGCCCGAGAATTGAGTGATCAAAGACCACTGATCGCTCAGTTCTCGGCATTCACTCTGCAGAGAGCCAGTGACTGTCAGTCACCGCTCTCTGCTCTACCCATCCAGGGCTCACTGAAGTGCTGAGCTGTGCAGGGGGCGGGAGCAGCTGCCTCAGGCTCTTAGCAGCGTGCTGAGAGCCTGAGCCAGCTGCCAGTCTAGGCATGTGGATACAGTCAGAGCGAGTGAGGTCAGAAAAACAAGTCACAGGAGTGCAGAACTAAGTGCACATCTGTGATCTATAGGAGCGCTATAGCCTAAAGAGCTTTGGCCCTACACAGAAAGATGTCCTATTGTGTCTCTGGGACAGGAAGTAAATGTCAATTTACCCAACAACATTTACCTTGCCATCCAAAATGTAAAAGAACATTTTGGCTTCATATACACTTTAAGAATTTTTTTCTGCAAATACATTTTTAACAGCAAAGGTAACAAATACATTACTGGCTTGAAGGGTGGTTTCTTTTTTCTTTTCTCCTTGCCTGCAGTTCGGCTATAATATAAATCAAGATGAATTTATAGTTCAGGTCTCTTATAAATCATTTTATGGCCTTATAGGGAGGTTTAGATTGGTAAATGATTTTGTATTTTGAAGCCAAAAAATAAATAAATAAAACTCAGATGTAAAAAAATTCAAAGTCACAGAAGCACATCAGGTTCACTGCCCGTACAGCAGAAAATAATATCTAATTACAATTAGCGCTTATTTATCCGTCCTAGCCTTCCTGTGCTCTTGGCTTCAGTTCTCTGCTTTCTGTGAAGCAGAAGGTGTCGGCTCAGGCGGAAAACACCAGAGGGGGAAAAAAAACAACACTTAGTAGTTTGTTAATAAGTCCTCAGGGTCTGTGTGTAAAGGTCTGGAGCCGCTACGCCTGCACCGCTCCTCTGCTTTATTGTTCCCCGTACCACTGCTATAAGATAGATCAGCACCTGTTAATATCCGCCAATTCGACACGGGCCAAAGGGCGGCGCAGCGGCAGGACGAGAAGCACAGATGGGGTTGTGGATTTATAGAATACCTTTTTCCCAGGGAGATTATAAAGGTTAATACACTTTGGGAATTCATAAAACACTTCGGCTTTGGAGCGCCTGAGGTCTGGGGTGATAAATCAGGTGAGTAGAGCACAGAGGTAGAACACGTCTCATCTGCTTTCACCGGAGAGTGAGAAGGGTATCTGAAAAGCCGGATTATCTTGTAACCTTTCCCCTCCGACACAGATTGTAGTATAATGCCGCTGTGAAAAGTTATTCTATAGACATTGTTACTGCGTAGGTGTCAATCAATGAAGTTGATTGCCAAAACTGAAGCGATTACCGATTTATTTATTTATGATTTTTGCCTTCTCGCTGTTCCATATTTTTATTATTGCTCTTTATGTGTGCTCCCCCTAGTGGTCAACTGTATATCACTTGAATCACTGCTTAAACCTGTACTCCAGGCACAAACAAACTTTAATTTAAAGTGACTGTCATGAGAGGCGCGTTGTTGCTATGGAACAGATTCTTTCTATGTTAACCTTATATTATTAGTGTTATCCAATATTATGATAATAGTGTGTAGCGCCTGTGTACTTTCGTACAGGTGCTATATTAAAATTTAGTGGGAGAATGAGAGAGTTATGTTGCTCTCATTCTGTGATTTGGCTGTCTCCAAATCTGGATTGTCCTGTGGGTCAGTCTGTGCCTCAGAGATGCAGTCTCATCTCTGGGCGGCAGGTGGCGCCAGAGGGGTCCAGGCGGAGCTGTTTTTCCCCGCAGCCAATTGGAGGAGTTTTCCCTCGTGGGGCATGCTGGGGAGGAGTATTTCTGTGGCGGAGGCCTTTGTTCGGGGTTCTTCGTGGGTTCCTGGTTCGAGGTGCGGCTACCACCTTTAGGGTGGGCACACATCACGGGCCCCACCACTATGGCCTACCTGGCCGGGGTCACGTGTTATGCGGAGTTCCTGACTCTGGGCCCTCATGGCCTGGAGCAACTGAAACTACAAAGGGGCCACAGTGACTTACTTAGTCCCCACTTCTATTGAGAAGATCCCAAGCTGGGTGCTGTTCGGTGGGGGATCGGTCTGAGGAGAACCCGGAGGCAGGTGATCCAACAGGGCTTGAACGAACCATCTGGGATCTGGGCACCAGACACTGACAGGTCACATTCAAGCTGTCAGTCTGTGACCCCAAAGATATACTGGGAGGATTTTCTCTACCGTCCTAACTTCCAAGCACTAGGCCTGTGGCAGAGGTCTCATCTGGACATCCAGATCTAATTTAGAGCCAAGTCTGTGGCAGAGACTTGTTTTCCTTTCCCAGAAGCTTTAAGTGGCGCTCTGGCTGCCAGGCCTGTGAGAGAGGTCTGTCCAGGGGCACTTCACCCACTCCGGCTGGAGTGGCGACGCAGACAAATATAATTACAGAGGGCAGGACTGTCTTTATTATCCATAGCCTGATACTGTGAAGTTGCTCTACCTTCACCAACCTATCCTGTCTACTTCAAGTTACATGTTGGTCGTGTTTGACCGGGAAAATAAAGCATCTAAAAACGCAACCAACGGTCCTGGACATTCTATCATTACTCTCAACACCACCATCACCCCTAGACACAGTATAGAGGTAACTTAAACACGCCAATCCCAAATCTAATCAGCGGCTCCTCCGGGGGTAGCGCTACAAGTGTAAATGCAGAGAATCAGAATATTAGTCTGGAAGCTTCTGCACACTGTAGGGCTTCCACAATTACTTTGGGTTGTGGTAGAGATGAGCAACTTAGAACTTAAATCCCACACTGCAATATTCATGTCCAAATATAATCGTTTTCAAAACCAACGCGTTTTGGGGGATGAAGCTCTGCCCCCCTTCATCATGTTTTGGAAAAAATGAAACAATGTACCTGGTTTTAATAATCAAACTATAGTTAGAGTTTATTGGTATAAGTTTTCACAGCAATCTGTTGGCAGTTGGTTCAAGCAATGTTGACTTTGCAAACAATTTATCATTGGAATCAACTTGTATTTGGAATATTATGGGGTGACACCTCAACTCACTGCTTGCCTCCCTCTGAAAATGCAAGTTGCTTGGCTGTGACTGATTTCAGTACTTTTCAGTCAGAGACCCAGAATTTGTCATATATACCTGCATCTGAATGACAGACTCTGAGGCCCTGTACACACGGCCGGGCATCCCGTCAGGAAAAAAACGTTGGTTTTCTCTGACGGGATTCCTGGCAAGCTTGTCTTGCAAAGCCGTGCATACAGACAGCCATTCAAAAGAACCGCTGTTCTTTTGAATGGCAAGAAGGCAGTAACATCGTCGACTACGACGAGCCAGCGCTCGTCACATTCGATGCCTTCGCCGCCATCTTGCTACACCCCACACTAAACTTGTATGCTACCGCGCATGCGTCAAACTCTTATCGAGCATGCGCGGGTTTACCTGGGCTTACCAAGGTACCAAGGCTCTCTATTTTCCCGTCGGGATTCTTAGCTGTTTTCCTGATGGAAAAACTGCTAGGGAGCATACACACAGCCGGGATTCCCGACCAAATGCTCTCCTGCCAGTTTTCCTGCCGGGAAAATCGGTCGTGTGTATGAGGCTTCAGACAGCATTGAAAAGAAAACATCAGCAGGACAACAGTGGAATTAAAAGGGACAGGAAGTAAGGAAACATTTCCCAGTGGGGTTGCAAACAGAAATAAAAAATGTAACAGATTTTTTTTTGCTCTTCCTCACTCTGAGGTTATTCTATGATGGCAACCAGGCCACAGGTGATAGGGCAGATTGCTTCTCGGCCTAGTTGGCTAAGATCAAGTGTAGCATCTTCTCTTATCAGTGCCCATTAGAGGTGCTCCACCATCATTCTAGCCTTCTGGCTGGAATGGCTGGCGGTATAGTATCTCTGTTGGTATGAAGGAGTCCTCCCCGTGGGAACAGAAACTGAAGCACCCACCGGGTAAGGTGTGAGTCAGGTGTAAACCTCTGGTGTGGGCCACACTACCACAATTTTTTTTGCACAATGCCAAATGGAGACCGGGGGCAATTTTTTGTTATCTGGTTGCAGGGCCTATCCATTGTCTTGCACATTGCCACTTTTTCTTTATTGTTTTCTCTATGGGGTTGTCACAATTCACCCAGGATTGTAGGGTATGGGCTTTTGGATCTACTCTGGAGTCTAGGGGAGGATGTTTGGCCATTAGGTTCCTTCTCCCCTACCTTGAGGGCTCTCTTTTGGGAGAGCTTCCCACCCAATACACATTGGTCAGCTTTGGCTGATCATGAGGAGCACCAGGCCCTTTGGCTAGGTGGACTTGAGTGTGTCTTACACCCATCAAGAGTCTTGAATCCCAATGAGGAGACCATTGAACACACCCTTTTTTTGGTTCACTGTTTTTTTGAGCACTGCCAGGCTAAGAAAATGAAAAACAGACTGTACAGCACTCTGTAGAAAAAGAAAGTGATAACCCTGCCTCTGCACACATCCCCTGGCCCTAGTGGTTAGCAGGTAAACCAGCCTCAGCTGGATTCATCATGTTGGCCATCCCCCCAACATGTTTCACCCCATCCCTCCATGATTAAGCCCTGGGGGTGGGGAGAGACATGTTGGAGGCATGGCCTGGATGCATCACACTAAGGCTGCTTTTACCTACTGACCACTTGGTTCAGACGAAGTGTGTGGCGGCCGGGATATCTCTTCCTATTTCTACAGCGTGTTTTGGGTCTGGATGAACCTTTCCCCAGCCTGCATCCTCACTAGTTAGTGGCATCCAATTCATCAGACCATGTCAGCCTGAGCATGGACCGACCCCTAAGCATTTATCGTGAGTTAGAGATGATATAGCAGCTATAAATGACGGGCATTTTTTTTTTATTATTATAACTGCACAGAGCCCATGGCCTGGTTGCCATCAAATAATGCCCTATGAAACTTAGGCCTGTTTTATGATATGCACTGAGAAGGGAGCTAAGGCTCTTAATTTATGTAGTGTATTTCGGCCCCTCAGTGCCCTTTAGTAAATCTACATCATTAATGCTGATAAATGCGACGTATCGAGTAATTACATAGATGGCAACGCTCGTGTCGTGCCAGGGGGAGTCTGGGTAATGATATGCAAATCAGCCATGTTTACCCGTTTGTCAATTGGTGGTTACACTCGCGGTTCTCTGGACTGCAGGGTGCTGGTTATTCTGTAAGGTCTGCTGGGTTATTAATTGGGGGTTCTCTAATGGGAAACAAAAAATAATGAAGAAAAAAAAAAACACTTGCAAGACGTTTTCTAATTATTTATGACACACTGATATGACATGCCCTGAGGACATAATACAGGACTTCTATTACCCTCTGCCCTGCCAGCGGATGTATGTTGCTGAGCGGGAATGTGACTTGGAGTTGCTATGCAACAGCACAGCTTGCTGCTTAACGCCTACCCCCCTGCCAGCATGAAAATTCCCGCTCGCTTGGTTTGTGAATTCCCAATGATGGATTAGAAAGTTCTTCCTTTTCACATCAGGAGTTATAGGCACTTTGCCATGTTTCTGTTGAGCTCTTCATTCTAGATTTTTTTTTTACCCTTTTTTTCTTGTAATTGCGATTGTTTTTAAATGAAATCATATCGCTCCTATTAGAACGGTTCCATTGCAGTGAATGGGACGCGACACGTCAGGCGGCTGAGCCGCTTGTCGTGTCGCCACAGTGTGAACCGGGTCTTAGGCTGCATTGATTCCCTTTTTGTCCTGACTTTACTTCCTTTTATTTTATACCTGGTGATCCTGCCAGTAACACACTTCCTGTTCTAGGGTGACATCGCTCACTCACCTCACCTGTCTGTTTCAGGACAACAGATCCAAGATAGGACCACTGACGGGTGCATTGTCGTATTGCATTGGGGTGACATTCAAAATGAATGGCATAATACAGTCTATGCATGTACAGAAAATTTTTCTTCCTCAAGATATGATTAACTGATAACCGCGACCTGCAGATAGGCCTATATGTACTGCCACTGTGTTGGGCACACGCTCTCTTAGAGCCGACCCTCAACCCTGGTCAGTCAACCAGCTAAGCCTTATGTTGGATAATTGCAGGATGCACTTACACTACCTATGGATGTCTGATGATGCTTTCTTATTTCCCACCTCTCCCCCCCCCCTGTGTTTGTTTTATCCCACTACCCCCTCTTATTTTTGTGTTTTATATTTTTGTATTGTAACTTTTAAACCTTAATAAAAATTGTCAACTACAAAATGAATGGCACAGAAGTGCATTAATGCATCGACGGCGCGTTACTGCGCATTGCGCTAACATGCACGTTAGTGCAATACACAGATCTGAACCCGACCAACAATATTCAATAAAGCTTCTTATTCTGAAGTTCAGTATTCTACAACTATTTAGAATCCAGGTAGTGCTGAAACTTTATCAGAATGGATTCTGATTACAGCAGAATATTCCTTATAGAAGAATGATTCCCTAGAGCATGGGTGCTCAACCTGTGGCTCTCCAGCTGTTGCGGAACTACAATTCCCATGAGGCATTGCAAGCCGCTGACAGGTACAAGCATGTCTCCCAAAGGCTGAGGCATTATGGGAATTGTAGTTTTGCAACAGCTGGAGAGCCACAGGTTGAGCACCCATGCCCTAGAGTAATGGTCTCCAAACTGTGGCCCAGGGGCCAGATGAGGCCCTTTGCTTGCCTTTATCTGGCCCTTGGAGCACTATCCCTCCCAGTTACAGTATATGGAACACTGTTTTGCCAACTGACACCAACAATGGGGCACAATTTCTCCCACTGACACCAGTAATGGGGCACTATTGCTCACCCTAATACTAAATGTTAACTCCCTTTAATGCCAGGAAAATTTCCACTCCCGCTGGCCACGGTCCAGCCGACGCCCAAAAGTCTGGAGGACAATAAACTGGCCCTTTGTTTAGAACGTTTGGAGACCCCTGCCCTATAGAATAAAGCCCCCTACACACCCCCTTAAAAAAAAATTCATCCGACATTCTGCACGTGTGTATGTCGGTCTGTCTGACAGTAGTCGGCCGGCTTCTGTCGCATTTGCTTGCTGGAAAAACAGCAGCCGACCAACTCTGGCGACAATGGCGGAGAGCACTGATAGGAGTGTTCTGGTGGGGGAGCCATCTAGGGTGACCACATTTCCAAACTGCCATTCAGGGACACCCCCCTCCTTCACAAAAATTTACCAATTTTAACGTTTTTCAGGAGCAGTGATTCTAATTATGCCTAAAGTGCAACAATAAAAATGAACAATTCCTCTAAATATAGTGCCTGGGGGGTCCCCTTAGTCTGCCTGTAAAGTGGGGCATGTGTACCATGTATAGAACATGCTGCAGCAAAAATGAAATTTCTAAAGAGTAAAATCACATATGCAATTGCTGGCACCTGGCTATTGAAAATAAGAAAAGAAAAACTAGTGCCCCCCCCCCCCAGTCCATACCAGCACCCACAGGCTCTACCCCACACCCCAAAGCATCACGTCCCCATCTTACCCTGGATGGTGGTTGTGGTGGCATGCAGGCAGGGGGGTTATCAGAATCTGGAAGCCCCCAAAGGGTCTAGAATGGACAAGGGGACGTTTTTTTTTTTGTTTTTTTTACTGCCAGCTTTATTTTTTATTTAGCTGTCAGCGTGAAAGCCTATTGACAGCTGAAGGCTCATCAGTTGTTAGAGACGCCGGCTTCCCAGCCCCCCTCTCTCATCGGGTGGCTGTGTCAGTTTCATTCCGGGACATTGTATTGTCCTGGAATGAAGGTGCCCGGGACCCGGGACAGAACTGCAAAATGCGGAACTGTTCCGGGCAATCCAGTACACGTGGTCACCCTAGAGCCATCCCCCTGTCAGAACACAATAGCTCAGCAGGGGAGATCGCTAGACTGACCTTGCTTGGTTAGTACAGTGTCTAAAACCAGAGCTGTCTGTTTTTTTGGTTGCACAATTGTGTACCCGGCTTTATGCTGTTTATTCCAGTGCCTGGGGACAAAATATAAGTCAACAAACTCAGCTTTAGTTGGACAGCCAGTTGTTTTTATTAAAGCGTGACATGACCCATAGGCTTTCCCTGAGGGTGGATCAGTATAGCACCACCTCTGTGCATCATTACTAAACAGGAAGTAGAACATGCTGAGGTAATCAGCTAAAATGGCTGCCCCTGTGTACTTTTCTAATAGGAAGCTAAGCACACAAACCAGGCCTCTAAACCTGCAACTCAACATTATTTACATAAAGCTAATCACATTCAAGCACAAAAAAAAATGGAGATGGCCCTGTCCCTTTTATTGCACTGGCTGGTTCGTCCAGTTAAATGCCATTTGGAAGGAGCGTCTTTTCATTCGACAGCAAAATCAATGGCTGAAATATTGCAGAACAGGTATGGCTCAGTGTGGAATTCATTACAGAGCCTGGCTCGGCAGTGAATCTCAGGCTAACGCCTCCTGGCCATGGCGTACAGTCAGAGTCTGGAGCATTTCTACAATTATTTCCATTAACCCATTACCGTGCTTTGTGTGGTGGCCCACATCCACATCACAGCTTTTAGGAATCGCATCTGCTCCAAATCACAGACTTTCTGGACTGTCTGCTTCCAGATTTGCATTCGCAATACTGCCAGTAGGTATAATGTAGCAGACGGGCTGGCGTGTGCACATAGTTTATGAGGTTGGCAGGTAGTAGGAGTGCAGTTGCTGTTCTCCTACTGTGAGAACAGAAAATAAATGTGTTACTTAATCATTTCCGCTCCCACACCTGTAAACCCCTTATGGGCGAGTGCGATTTTAATATTTCTGCTACAGGCCTGTTTATTTGGTGATGTCTTTGCCATACTCGTACTCGGTGTCAAAAAAGTAAACTGGGGTTGGGACTTTAGATGAGGCGTATGAAAAACACACGCCTCCATCCCTATTGAATACAAAAAAAGGGGGGGTTTGGTGTCAAAAAAGTGGTATCGGGACAACCCTACTTAAAATAAAGACAGATCATTTAATTTCAGGACAAACAGCGCTCGTTTGTTTTCCATGCAGTCCATAGACTAAAAAATGTAAGTTCTCTCTGTGCTCGATGACTTTCCTCCTGCATTCCAAAGACTTGCTTGTACAGTAGGTCAATATTGTTACCTACAGTAGGTGAACCCGATTTTGTGTCAATCTCGCTCTCTTTCTCAGCGAGATTGAGCACCTACGAGCCCCATCGCGGGAGCCAGCGCCGAGCTGGCTTGCCGCGATGGATACAGAGCCGTCATAGAAGCGACGGGAGATCCGACTTGGATTCCCGCCAATTCTACACGTGTGCGGCGTTTGTTATGAATCCTGAAGGGGAAGTCCCCGCCGGATTTTAAATAAAAATCCGGCATGGGTCCCCCCTCAGGAGCATACCGGGCCCTTAGGTCTGTTATGGGTTGTAAGGAGAGCCCCCCTACGCCGAAAAAAACGGCGTAGGGGGTCCCCCTACAATCCATACCAGACCCGTATCCAAAGCACGCTACCCGGCCAGCCAGGAAGGGAGTGGGGACGAGCGAGCCCCCCCCCCCCCCTCCTGAGCCGTACCAGGCTGCATGCCCTCAACATGGGGGGGTTGGGTGCTCTGGGGCAGGGGGGCGCACTGCGGCCCCCCCCACCTCAGAGCACCCTGTCCCCATGTTGATGAGGACAGGGCCCCTTCCCGACAACCCTGGCCGTTGGTTGTCGGGGTATGCGGGCGGGAGGCTTATCGGAATCTGGGAGCCCCCTTTAATAAGGGGGCCCCCAGATACCGGCCCCCCACCCTAAGTGAATGAGTATGGGGTACATCGTACCCCTACCCATTCACCTGCAAGAAAAGTGGTAAAAACACAAATAAACCACA
The DNA here is from genome assembly GCF_905171775.1 of Rana temporaria. Lineage (NCBI taxonomy): Eukaryota > Metazoa > Chordata > Amphibia > Anura > Ranidae > Rana > Rana temporaria. The sequence continues at coordinate 380,215,766 of NC_053491.1, read as the reverse complement.
CAGTGTATTAAAATATTTTATTTTTCTGCTCCGGAGGCCGCCCCCTGTCTTCTTTATTAGCTCTTTTACCAGGGGGGGCTTCTTCTTTGACGTCTTCGGGTGGGTGGGGGCCGCCGTCTGGTTCTCTTCCACCGCCGGGGGGGGTGGCTTTTAAAAAAGTCCCCACCCCCCCCGGCGGGTTTCCTCCGGCGTCTTCGGCGGGGCTCTTCTTCTTCCGCTATCCCGACGGGTCTTCTCAACTCTCCGGGGTTCTCCTTCTGTCTTCGCCGCTCTCCGTTGTTGACTCGGCGCATCCCGGTTCTTCGTCTCGCTGTCCGGTGTCTTCTTCCGTGATGTACGTCTTCTCCTTCCGTGCTGTGATGAGTTCTTCTTCCGTGCTGTGACGTCATGTTCTTCACTTCTCTCCTTCTCCCGATGTTGCCACGCCGGTCCTCCTCGCTGAAATGACGGATGCGCGCCTTGCATCGGACCTATATAGGCCTCACAGTCCCATCATGCTCTGTACCTACCCATGTGATACCTACCACGTGGGTAGGTATCACATGGGTAGGTACAGAGCATGATGGGACTGTGAGGCCTATATAGGTCCGATGCAAGGCGCGCATCCGTCATTTCAGCGAGGAGGACCGGCGTGGCAACATCGGGAGAAGGAGAGAAGTGAAGAACATGACGTCACAGCACGGAAGAAGAACTCATCACAGCACGGAAGGAGAAGACGTACATCACGGAAGAAGACACCGGACAGCGAGACGAAGAACCGGGGTGCGCCGAGTCAACAACGGAGAGCGGCGAAGACAGAAGGAGAACCCCGGAGAGTTGAGAAGACCCGTCGGGATAGCGGAAGAAGAAGAGCCCCGCCGAAGACGCCGGAGGAAACCCGCCGGGGGGGTGGGGGCTTTTTTAAAAGCCACCCCCCCCCGGCGGTGGAAGAGAACCAGACGGCGGCCCCCACCCACCCGAAGACGTCAAAGAAGAAGCCCCCCCTGGTAAAAGAGCTAATAAAGAAGACAGGGGGCGGCCTCCGGAGCAGAAAAATAAAATATTTTAATACACTGTGTGGTTTATTTGTGTTTTTACCACTTTTCTTGCAGGTGAATGGGTAGGGGTACGATGTACCCCATACTCATTCACTTAGGGTGGGGGGCCGGTATCTGGGGGCCCCCTTATTAAAGGGGGCTCCCAGATTCCGATAAGCCTCCCGCCCGCATACCCCGACAACCAACGGCCAGGGTTGTCGGGAAGGGGCCCTGTCCTCATCAACATGGGGACAGGGTGCTCTGAGGTGGGGGGGGCCGCAGTGCGCCCCCCTGCCCCAGAGCACCCAACCCCCCCATGTTGAGGGCATGCAGCCTGGTACGGCTCAGGAGGGGGGGGGGCGCTCGCTCGTCCCCACTCCCTTCCTGGCTGGCCGGGTAGCGTGCTTTGGATACGGGTCTGGTATGGATTGTAGGGGGACCCCCTACGCCGTTTTTTTCGGCGTAGGGGGGCTCTCCTTACAACCCATAACAGACCTAAGGGCCCGGTATGCTCCTGAGGGGGGACCCAGATACCGGCCCCCCAGGGACTTCCCCCTCAGGATTCATAACAAACGCCGCACACGTGTAGAATTGGCGGGAATCCAAGTCGGATCTCCCGTCGCTTCTATGACGCGCTTGCTGGGATGTGCTGTCACTATTCCAGTGAGTGTGAGATGTCGGCGAGATCTCGGCACCCTGTCGCCGAGTATCAGCGCGACGCTGTCGTGCTAAAAGCACAATATCACAAACACCTACTGTAATTGCATTTTTGTATTCTTCTTTTAAATAGCTTTTAAAACACTTTCTAAAGCTTTACACACACATTTAGGGAAAAAAATGTCATGCATACGGTGCCATTAATTGATAATTGCAGCACCAGCGCAACCAGGAAATTTGCGTTTTCACACATGGCAAAACTTGTGAGAAAAACGTAGCTTAACGAATGAAGAGATATGGATGATGGTACAATTTTCCACATTTTTTCTACTACTATTATGGTCATAGAGGCTACATTTATTTCTCTTAAGGAATGAAGAGGTGAAGCAGCATTATTTGCTGCAAGTAGGGCAGCCTTTTGTAAGTGAAAACACACATTTGATTGAAGTCCCAATGTTTAGACTGCAAGTGATGTAAAACCTCTGCAGTCGAGTCAAAAATAGTAAAAAAATAAATAAATAAAAAACTCTTTTTGTCATAGTACCACTTCAAAGACAAACTAAACGATAGAAGCTGTGCCCAGAAATAAGCAGTCACAGGACCAGTTACCAGTATTGCCTCTGGTCTCCCTACAGCTGATCTTTTCCAAATTACTTGCCATGTCTTGTTCTACACTGTCTCTCTCTATATGGAGGTAGCCATCTTGGTAGAAGCAGGGCTTAACCCTCTACACTCCTCTCCTGTACATACTGCCCCCATCATACCCTCCGCACTCCTCTCCTGTACATACTGCCCCCATCATACCCTCCGCACTCATCTCCTGTACATACCGCCCCCATCATACACTCCTCTCCCGTACATACTGCCCCCCATCATACCCTCCGCACTCCTCTCCTGTACATACTGCCCCCATCATACCCTCCGCACTCCTCTCCCGTACATACCGCCCCCATTATTCCCTCCGCACTCCTCTCCTGTACATACCGCCCACATCATACCCTCCACACTCCTCTCCTGTACATACTGCCCCCATCTTACCCTCCACACTCCTGTGGTATGTACAGGAGAGAAGTGCAAATAGTACAAAATATTGTGTTTTTTTTTTTAATTGTCGTTTTTTTTTTGTTTATAGCGCAAAAAATAAAAGCAGCAGAGGTGATCAAATACCACTAAAAAAAGGACATCAATTTTGTTTGGGTACAGCGCTACATGACCGCGCAATTGTCAGTTAAAGCGACGCAGTGCCGAATCGCAAACAATGCTCTGATCATTGAGCAGCCAATTCTTCCGTGCTGAAGTGGTTAATTACCACCTTAATCAGCCACAGAACCCATGTAATTAAAGTGGATGTAAACCCGATTCATGAAATTTGAGCTGGGCACAATATATCATAATAATATATATATATATATATATATATATATCTGCAGTATTTTGTTATCTCTTTTCAATGAGCTAAATCTTATATGTAAAAGGGGGGAACTAATGCGCAAAACCAAAACTAACCAAGGGCACTAAAACTCTATATTAATTAATCAGATGATAAAATTAAATAAAATACTCAGTAAAATACTATAAAAAGCAGCAGCCACTACTAAAAGGTGCTCACACACCGAAGATCAATTGTAAAATAGGGGGTGTAATGGCGCTTACCAATAGGAATAAACGAAATGATAAAAAATATTACACATAAACGCACAGCAATGTGTAAAGTATGACCAGTGTATCCAATTAAATGTGTTCCACTCCTATTTCCTTATATCCCACCATACATCAACAACCATGATGTGCGGGATGGAGAATGTGAATATAATGGGATCCAAAATAGATGACTAGAAATAATTTTCCAGTCAATGACCAAATAATATATGTGAAAAAGTATTTGCAATAATAACGTGATAAAATCCAGTGCAAACAAGAAATAATTAATAAATAGGTGAAAAAAGTACCATCAAATAGATGAATAATAAATAAAAAAACACCTTAAAAAATAATAATAATAGAAAAAATGTCAATATGTGCACTATAATGTGCTGGGAAAAGAATAGTGTTCAAACAATTAGTGTTCACAAAAATATATATAAATATGTGCTTCAATAAAATCTCCAAAGTGCACGGTGCTCCATAAAAGTCCAAAATATCAAAGTGCTTGATTGAATATTTCCCCAAAGGTGCAATAGTGCTTGAACAAAGATGATACTGCAATCCACCGTCCGATCATTCAGTGTAGTTGTGCAGATCAAGCCTTATTAAAGGAAATTCTAGCCTCTCACCTTAAGACAGGCTAGATATAGCCTATAATGATGTCAGTATAGCCCAGCAGGTTCAGTTGTGGATGTGTATCTCCAGGTCAGCACAGCTCACTCCAGTCATCCAACCACGGATTTTCCAGAACGCTCTCAAACTGGCACTCAACAGAAGCACAATCGAATCCCCATAGTGTAGTAGGCAATAATGCGTTTAATAAAAAATAATAATACACTCACATTTAGGATTCGCTGTGATCAGCATGCAATTGATGACAGAAAAAATAGCAGCAGTTCTCCGCTCTCGGCCGCGAGCGGAGATGACGTCACCGACGGCACTCCTTCTTCTGACGCGTTGCGTGACAGATCGACGTCACTTAATCTTATAGCTCTCTTCTGAACGGTTCCTCTGTTATCAGCCTGAGAACTCCTGACATATTTTTTTGGCTTTTTAGATTAAATAAAATAGATTAGCAGAGAGCAGCTCCTTTTACAAAACAGCTCTGAGAGTCTCTGCCTATGATGAGAGGGGGTGTGTGCCTTTACTCCAATCAGCAATGTTAGCTATCTTGGCTGTATGCCCAGACATCACACTCTGGGTTAACCAGGAAGGGAATATCTCCTAACACCATCTCAACTTTCTAAACAGTATATAAATGTGAACACAGCAGATATACATATAAAACCTATGTAGAGAGATTTGGTTAATCTCTGTGTATCATCTGAGGCTGTTCACTTCACTGGGTGTATGGAGGGTTTACATCCACTTTAATATGTGTTTGGTTTTAAAGGGATGATGTGGCAACCCTATCCGGAGCAACTGCACTTTACAAAGTGCACAGCCTATTTATCTTTATTAAATTGACCCCACAGTGCCTTAGATCTTGCACTGCAGATATACTGTACAGCTCTGAGGCAAAAGGCACATTCACATAACAGAAAGTAGACTAATTCTTCAGGAGGAATTCCAGACAAAAGATAAACCTTTCAGGGTGCAGCTTAGGAATAATTAACATTTCTAAATGGTCCCTAAGACACTGCAACCTTTTGAGTTCAGTTCCACTTTAATGTCATCAGCTGGATGAGCTGCTCCGTATGTCACGCCGCTATTAAATGGCAGTGACATGTGAAAGTCCTCTAAGCAGAGCCTGCAATGTTTCTGCTATTCCTTGCAAACCTTTTCCAGAAATACATGAACGGTGTACAGCACATTCGGCGGCTCCCCGTTCCCGTGTCTGACAAGCTGTCTGATTCTGCCGATTATCTTGTGCTTCGCCGGGAATAAGCTCAGGTCCCTAAACTTCAGAGCCAGCCAGCAGCATAATTGTTCACATCTTAATTATTGGTCATAGCCCGTCAGAGCAGAGTATGCTGTCCCTCCTTAGCAATCATCTCTGTAATAACATTACTTACAACCTGGGAAGACCTCATTTCATCTCCCCATTCCTCGCCGTCTCACGTCTCTTATTGTTCTTCATTTCAAATATCTGTTCAGTTGCATTATAGCTGAAATTCTTTTTTTTATTTTTTTTCTGCTTCGCTGCCACGACCAGCCTCAGTCAGTGGCAAGGCATGCAATTCAGAGGGATAGTCTTAGCATAAAAAAAATGTAATAAGAGATAAAGAATATATGCTTTAAAGCAGACATTTAAAAAAAAATGTGTAATGCTTCCAGGTATTTATTACCTCTCACGGCTATCTCAGTACTCCCCCTGTCAATGTCTTCATCTGCATTTCTCTCCAAAGAGACGGCGTCATCTTTGTTCAGGCATCATCCAGAGTCACCATCTACTTTCTGGACGGAGATGCTGGCTCATAATTGACAGTTCTATAAAGCTTGGTGCCCTGAAGTAGTTTTTGTTACTGTGAGCTGTGTTCAGGCCTCACGCAATCCCCTCCAGCTACTGTACCTTTCACCTTGTGATTTGCTGCAAACTTACACATACAGTATGAGTTGAGGGTCTGCAAACCTTCTAAAAAAGCGACCAGTTTGTTGTCCTTAAACACGTTTCGTTTTCTTTTTGGTTCAACCAGCATAAAGAAAAACTGACAGGTGAGTAGTGCCCCATCATTAGTAATAATCAGAGATGTAGTGCCCCATCATTGATATCAGTTGGAGGAATAGTGCCACATCATTGGTATTAGTCAAATGATTTGTGCCCTTTTGTTGGTATTAGTCAGAGGAATAGTGCCATCAATGGCATTAGTCGGAGGAATAGTACCCCATAATTGATAATGTGTGGAGGAATAGTCCCCCATCATTAGTAATAGTCAGAGGAGTAGTGTCCCATCATTGGTAATAGTCGGAGGAACTGTGCTCCATTAGTGGTAATATTCGGTGGACTTGTTCCCTATTATTGGTAATAGTTGGAGGATTAGTGCCTGATCAATAGTATTATTCAGAGGAATAGTTCCCCATCATTGGTATTAGTCGGAGGAATAGCACACTATTATTGGTAATGTGTGGAAGAAAAAGCCCCCCATCATTAGTAATAGTCAGAGGAGTAGTGCCCCATCATTGGTATCAGCCGGAAGAATAGTGCCCCATCCTTCAGCTGGAGGGATAGTGCCCCATCCCTGGTATTAGTCAAAGGAACTGTGCCCCATTGTTGGTGTTAGTCGGAGGAATGGTGCCCTATCATTGGTAATAGTCGGAGGAATAGTGCCCTATCTTTGGTAACAGTCGGAAGAATAGTGCACTACTTTTGGTTATAGTCGGAGGAATTGTGCCCCATTAGTGGTAATATTCAGAGGACTAGTGCCCTAGTATTGGTAATAGTTGGAGGATTAGTGCCTGATCCTTAGTATTATTCAGAGGAACAGTGCCCTATCATTAGTAATAGTTGGAGGAATGGTGCCTCATCATTGGTATTAGTCAGAGGAATAGTGCCCTCTCGTTGGTATTAGTCGGAGGAGTAGTACCCCATCGTTAGTATTAGTCGGAAGAATTGTGCCCCATTAGTGGTAATATTTGGAGGACCAGTGCCCTATTATTGGTAATAGTTGGAGGATTAGTGCCTGATCATTAGTATTATTCAGAGGAATATTTCCCCATCATCGGTATTAGTCGGAGGAATATTGCCCCATCATCGGTATTAGTCGGAGGAATAGTGCCCCATCATCCGTATAAGTTGGAGGAATAGTGCCCCATCATCCGTATTAGTCAGAGGAATAGTGTCCCATCATCGGTATTAGTCAGAGGAATAGTGCCCCATCATCGGTATTAGTCGGAGGAATATTGCCCCATCATCATCATCGGAGGAATAGTGCCCATGTTTTGATTAGCGATTGCTATTGCTCTGGGCTGCTGAAAATGCTAACTGCTGTTGCTTGTATTGAAGAAGTGCTGTGAATGCACAGAGTTGCTCTGGTCACACAGGGCAAAGTCTTCTTGCAATCATGTGACAGCGCTGGTACCTAGACACATGCGTTTCAGTATTCATATTTCCTCTAGATGGCCATACACACCAGTGGTAAAAGAAAGATGAGTAGACAAGGGGATTTTATGAATCTTATGGCCCAGATTCACGTAGCAATTACGCCGGCGTATCTCGAGATACGCCGCGTAAGTGTCAATGTGCGCCGTCGTATCTGTGCGCCGTGCCCACAGAACTAGATACGCCTGAAAATAGGCTTCCTACGACCGACGTAAGTTTCCTACACCGTCGTATCGTGGGCGCATATTTACGCTGGCGGCAAGGGGCGCTCCCATTGATTTACGATTTGAATATGCAAATGACTGAGATACGCCGATTCACGGACGTACTTGCGACCAGCGCATTAATATACGCGGTTTAAGTAAGTCGTACATCCGGCGTAAAGTTAAGCCTCATAAAGCAGGTGTAAGTCATGTTAAGGTATGGACCAGGGAACAGCCGTCGTATTTTACGTCGTTTACGTAAGTCGTACGTGAATAGGGCTGGGCGTAGGTTACGTTAGTCGTAGGCAGTGATTCGACGTATCTTAGGGAATATTTCCGATGTGATTCTGAGCATGCGCACTGGGATGCGTCCACGGGACGGCGCATGTTCAGCCCATCATTTGCATGGGGTCACGCTTCATTTAAATGGATCATGCCCACTTCCACCTACTTTGAATTAGGCCGGCTTACGCCTACGAATTTACGTTACGCCGGCGCAAAGTTGGGAGCATTTGCTTTGAGAATACTGTGCTCGCCGCTCTGCGATACGTCAGCGTAGCGTATATTTGATACGCTACGCCGGCATAACTATGCGCCGCTCTACGTGAATCCGGGCCATTGTGTTTCTGTGCATGGACTCTGCATTTGAACACAGGACGGCCCAAACACAGGCGCTTGAACATAAGATGCAACATTTCAACTGCTTTGACTATAAAGCAAACACATCTCAATAGGATCTATAGACGCTCAATGCAGAGCCGGTCAGATGCAGCCTCAGATCTGTCATCCACCCTGCAACATTGAGGTAAATGGGAACGTACATTGAAACACAGGAAATCACCAGTCTACATGAGCCCAGGAAGGTTTGATTTCCTTGGTGACAGACGGGCAAGTAACTCAAATACTTTGTAAGAATGTCAGTCAAGAATCGCTGTGTTGTAAACGGCATCTTTTAGTTCAATGTTAGTGCAGAATAATGGGATCCAGAGGGGGGGTAGAGGAAAAAATAAAATGCTCAGGGCCCCAAAACGACTTGGGTCGGGCCGCTTCATAACAAACTGCTGTTAAAAATCCTCTAAAATTCCCTTTGACAAGCTGAAAACAAGGCCACCTCCAGACAGTGTTTTTTCAAAGGAGACGAATGGAATATGAAGCGTCTTTATAAATATTCAGCGAGTTTTAATTTTTCACTCTTCTCATTAAAAGTGATGTTCAGAGGAATGTTTCTGGCAGACAAGCAGAGAGAAAGATATTCTTATCTTGTAAAATGTAAATAATAAAAAAGCTCAGCAGCCATTTTATTATGAAGACATTTAAAGGTCACGAAGTGGATTATAAAAATGTTTATTAAAAGGTGACAGTGACATTTTCTAAAGAAGTGTTTAAAAAATACATGACAGTCCTCCCATAACACTTCACAATCAGCCCGTGTATCTCCAGACGGCCCAGACGTTCCCAGGATAGTCCCGAGTTCCCGATCAGCACCAGATAGAAATCTCTTATCTTCAATCTTTGCTCTCTTCTTTTCATCTTTGCATCTCTGTTGTTACATTTTGTGCATCTTTGCTGTATTTTACCACTAAGCAAGTCTCTCAGCATAACTAAACCATGACCGGGACTGGCGCTACCATAAGGTGGCTTAAGCAGCCACCTTAGGGTGCCAGGATGGGGGGGGGGGGGGTAAAATTTGAATCCCCAGCCACATGCTGGGGTTCTGATATTTACAGAGCTGCAGACATGCGTTTTTTACACACTCCCGTATAGCGTCCGGGAGTGTGTGTATTGTAGTAAAGCTGATTGTTGGCTTTCATGTGGAAGTGATACAAGCAAGTGTGAAGCCACCTATCACTTCCACGACCACCGATGCAATGTCCCGCCTCCCCCGCCATGTTTACAGGGCTCCGCTGTCCCACCTGTGCGCCAGGTGCTGTCATGGTGGGTGTCGCTGAAAAGGTTCTCCGCCCGCTCAGCCTTCCTCCTGTACACAGACCCGGAAGTGACGTGTATGACGTCACTTCCTAGGCCGGAGCTGTCATTCTCCGGGATCAGTGCTGGGAGAAGCAGCTGATGGAACACTGCAGTTGAGTAGAAAGGAGACATCCAGGGTCTAATAGGCCCTGTGTGTTTCCATAAAGATAACCTATCATCTATATGCTATCACATAGGGACTATTGGTCCCATATGTGATAGCAATAAAAGTTATGTAAGCAAAAAAAATTTAATAAAAAATGCATCTTCGCCTAACTGGACAAAAATCCTTTCATCGGCCCTGACTATGACTAAAAGAGAAGAGGTTAAATTGGTTAAAAGAAAAAAAAAAACTTAGTACATAGAAAACAATCCTAAAATGGACCGATCATCAAATATATGCTTGTTAAAGAGGAAGTAAAGCCTCCTGAAAAAATAAAAAATAAATACACCCTGCAAGACAAAGGCATAATGAGCTAGTATGCATAGGATACTATCTCATTATGAAGTACTTACCTGAGATCGAAGCCCCCACAGCGGCCCTCGTTTGCCTCCTCCACTGCCGCCATCTCTCCCGGAGTGATTTCCGGGTATCGCGGCTCCAGCGTTGTGACTGGCCGGAGCCGCTATAACGTCACTCCCGCACATGCTCGCGGGAGCCACCAGTGATGGCATGATCGCCTTCCCTAGCAGCACGCTCAGTGCGCCTGCGCCATTGTCTACGGTACGCATGCGCCGTAGACATCGGTGCCGTCTTTTCTGCAAATATCTCCTAAACCATGTAGGTTTAGGAGATATTTCTTGTACCTACAGGTAAGCCTTAATCTAGGCTTGCCTGTAGGTGAAAGTGGTCTGTAAGGGTTTATAACCACTTTAAGGGCCGGTTCACACTGGTGCGCTGTGCGATCTCGCATGTGATTCGCACCGCACTCCAGTGCAAATCACATGCGATGTCCGTGCAGTGCGATTTCTGCCATACAGATAGTATGACTGATATCGCACCACATTCGGACCAAACACGCACAGGACCCTTTTTTTTGGTCCGCACCAGAATCGGATTGCAGGGATGTTCACACCTATGCGATCCGATTCATGTCCGAACTGTCAGTTCACAGTGCGATATGCGAGCTGAACTGGGGGTGTCGTTAACATTGTATGACACTCCCCAGCAGTTTGCATATGGCAGTGTGAACTGCCGTGCGAGTCAGGGTGCGATGCGGGAGAACGCAGTGGATTCGCAGGGTTCCCGCATCGCACTAGTGTGAGCCCAGCCTTACTACATGCAGACATAAAAGACACATAAATGCAGCCTAGCAAACATTAACCACTTCAGCCCCGTAAGTATTGGCTGCTCAATGACCGGGCCATTTTTTGCGATTAAGCACTGCGTCGTTTTAACTGACAATTGCGTGGTTATGCAACTCTGCACCCAAACAAAATTGACATCCTTTTTTCCCCACAAATAGAGCTTTCTTTTGGTGTTATTTGATCATCTCTGCGATTTTAATTTTTTTGCGCTATAAACAAAAAAAGAGCGACAATTTTGAAAAAATAACAATATTTTGTACTTTTTGCTATAATCAATATCCTAATTTTTTTTTAAAAAAGCAAATTTTTTCTCAGTCTATGCCGATATGTATTCTTTTACAAATTTTTGGTAATAAAAATCTCAATAAGTGTATATTGATTGATTTGAGCAAAAGTAATAGCGTCTACAAAATAGGTGATAGATTTTTAGTAATGGCTGCGATCTGCGATTTTTATTGGGACTGCGACATTATGGCGGACACATCGCACAAGTTTGACACATTTTTGCGACCATTGGCATTTATACAGCGATCAGTGCTATAAAAATGCACTAATTACTGTAACAATGCTTGTTTTTTCCCCACTTTTATTAGACATGTCACTTAATTGATGTCACGGCACTCCGTTGAGCTGCTCTGCAGTGACATGCCGTGACATCCAATGCTGAAAAATGTAGTCATGCTGCATTTTATTTTTCCACACTACAATGCACCGCATATCACACCAGCATCGTGGTGTGAATGTGGCACATAGAAAGTAATTGTTTTCTATGTGCTTACGTCTCTCCAGTGTGAAAAAAGGTAGGTCACCATACACAGTGTGAACGAGCCCTAAAAGTATTTGGTTAGGACCATACATAAATCACAACAGTGTTACTAAACCCACAACAGTAAAATCAGTCTATCTATGCAGTAAAGAATGCTTGTTTTACTCACTGTGGAACCTAAGGGGTTAATACTCTGCATTGTGTAAAAAAGGCTGTTTGATCCTGTCTTCTCTGATCCTCCCCTTGTTACTGTCCCCAATCTATCTCCTGATAGTACAGAGCCTTGGATTCTGCACATGCTCAGTTTGGTGTGTATTTCTAGAGAGTTTTTTTTTGGTTTGTTTTTTGAGAGGGTGCATGTGATCAGTACAGGGCCAATCAGCACTGTCCAGACAAAGTCAGGGGTCTTTCAGTCTCATAGGACAGTCAGAGTAGAATGAATACTCCTCCTACAAGCTTTAACCAGTGCTCGGCTTGACACTGATAGAAGTCACAAGACTGCTATATACTACTGATGAGAAAAGGTATTTAGCAGTTTATATTTGCTAAAACTATTGTATTTCCATGTTCTGTGTACTGTGGGAGACCAGATATAGTGATTGCAGGGTCCTGGGTTTTAACACTTTAATGCATACATTACAAAGAATCTTGCATATGCAGATTTTCAACCAACATGTTTCTTGAAACAGCCTACTTTTTTAAGGCTACACATACAGTTCAAGTGGCAAGAATAATTTTGTGAACAAACATATGATATAAGTTTCATACATACATGTAATGTCATTACATCATCATACATACACAGGAACCCCCTTCAAATAATGACAACATTTAATTGAAATTATTAGAATATATAATTCTAATAATAATTCTGATAAATAAAAGAATACATTTTTAGATTTGACTTTATTCATCGATGGGGAAAGAAACAGTGGTGTAGCGTGGGCAGGGACACTGGGGGCAGTTGCCCTGAGCACAGCATTTGTAGTAACATAATATCATACCTCCTAATGTCCTGGATTTTGCTGGGCTATTCCGGAATTTCAGCAAAATCCTGGCAGCCCACGGATCCAGGCTGAGTTACAGAAGCCCAGCACAAGAAAAAGTTCTGCACTTGGCTGCACAGATTCACTTGTCAGGGGTGCCCTGAGTCCCTAGCGCTGCAGTGACTCTGAGCCAGGGTGGGCAAACATTGGGCAAACATTTTTCCCTCTCTGCCAAGTTGATTGGACATCTACCTGCTCCCTTTCTTCTTATTGGCCAGTATTCAAAGGGGTGGGATAGTTCTTCCTTAGTGGGCGGAGCCAGTTCCTGCACTTTTCTGCAGCTGCAGGAGCAATGGATAAAATAAAGCACTTCATGGAAGTTTTTTGGCAGCAAGATCCTACGTAGGCATCATTATTTTCTTATGCCTGTGTGCATGAGCCTCAAAGTGGAAAGGCCATTTATCGCCAGATCTAAAAACTTTTGTTATTATTAATTAAATGCTGCCTGGGTATTGACAAATAATTATCAGTTTGCTAAGATATGGTGGTCATGGATGGAAGCTGACCAAGATATTGCAGAGCTTCCTTAGAGTCGGTTCACACTGGGGCGACTTGCGATCCGACTTCATGTCGCCTCAAGTCGTCCCAAGTCGCGCTGTAGAGAAAAACAATGGAAGTGAATGGGAGCAGTGTTAATACACACGACTCAAGGTTCCTGTACTACTTCAATCCGACTTGTAGGCGATTTGTACCCATTGATTTCAATGGAAGTCGCCTCAGAAGTCGGATCACTGTCTTAACTGAAGCGACTTTCCAGGAAGATAACATACATTTCTCAGGCAAATCTCTCCTGCCCCCCTCCCTCCCCCTCCCTCTCCCAGAGCTGATTGTTGTTTTATTGGCCACTGGAAAGTCTCCTGTTCTGGAGACGACTTCAAGTCGTGTTGTAAATCGCCCCAGATCGCCCTGTGGTTCATGTTCAAGTCGTGTCGGAGTCGCCTCTGAAAGTCGTGCTGGAAGTCGTGTCGCCCTAGTGTGAACCGACTCTTAGGTTTACTACTGTATATTCTCCATGGGCCGGATTCAGATACTTTGCAGTATCTGTCGGCGCGGCGTAACGTATCGCAGATACGGTACGCCGCCGTAACTTAGGGCGCAAGTTTCGTATGCCGAAAATAACTTGCGCCCTTAGTTACGGCGGCGTAACGTATGTGTGTCGGCGTAAGCCCGCCTAATTCAAATGGGGATGATGTGGGCGTGTTTTATTTAAATTCACTGTAACCCCACGTATTTGACGTATTTTACGAACGGCGCATGCGCCGTTTGTGAAAAAATCCCAGTGCGCATGCTCAAAATTACCCTGCAAGTCGTCATTGCTTTAGACGTGAACGTAACTTACGTACAGCCCTATTCGCGAACGACTTACGCAAACGACGTAAAATTTTCAAAACTCGACGCGGGAACGACGTCCATACTTAACATTGGCTACGCCTCATATAGCAGGGGTAACTTTACGCCGAAAAAAGCCTAATGTAAACGACGTAAAAAAATGCGCCGGCCGAATGTACGTTTCTGAATCGGCGTGTCTACCTAATTAGCATATTCATCGCGTAACTATACGGAAGCGCCACCTAGCGGCCAGCGTAAATATGCAACCTAAGATACAACGGTGTAAGACACTTACGCCGGTCGGATCTTAGGGGAATCTATGCGTAACTGATTCTCTGAATAAGTCGCATAGTTACGACCACGCACACTCAGAGATACGACGGCGTATCCGGAGATACGCCGTCGTTTCTCCTTTCTGAATCTGGCCCCATATGTATAATGTATTAGTACGATAGCTTGTATCCACGTGTCCATCTTTTTCAACTTCTTTAAAACATAGGTCAGGGCAAGGAAAAGGGACATAACAGAAGACTAATGTGTGAGTATACGCAAAAGTTTATATATATTGTATTTATTGGCGTATAACACTCATTTTTTTACCCTGAAAATAGAGGATAAACTTGCCTGCGTATTATACGCAGGGGGCTGTGGGAAGTTTTTTTCCTGAAACTTTCCTCTTAAAGTTAGGGTGCGTGTTATGCGCCTGTGAGTGGTATATGCCGATAAATACGGTGTATATATATATATATATATATATATATATATATATATATATAAAAAAAAAGAAATATCAAGTTTAAAAAACATGGCATGACAAATAAAAATGTGCCACACCAGAGTTGACTTTCATGGAAATGGTGTGATAATTACCTAAACTGCATTCATAGTGACAATAACTATAGTTTGCCATCACCATTAGATTTAGCCCTATTTTCAACTTTCCAGCAACATTATGTTTTTTTCCTTCTCCGATCATTCAGCTTAGTTCTCTGTAATATTCCCCATTATCTCTTATTCAATTACATCGGAAACGCTCGTCCCTGTTATTGTCTATGGGAGAATGTGCAGAGCGGAGTGAAAGCTTTTCACAGATAATAGAACAGAAACCCCAGTAAACGACACTCACTCTACTTCCATTTTAATATCAATTTAACACATTCAGCCAGATTACATAGAAACAGCAGCTTTTCATGTGAAATTATAGATCTGCCTCGTCCTCTCCTACCCCACCACTTCCCTGAGAGCTCACAATTGTTACATTTCTGTTAATGTACATTATGGGTGAATATGGATGAATCCTTTGTCTGTGAAATTTTGTGGCTCCAAGCTGTGTTTTTCCTTTTCAGAATTTTTTTTTATTCAGAATTCAAATATACCAAATATATTGGTTTTGGGTAAATTTTTACATTTTTTTTACGTTGGTAAGTTTTTTTGTTTTGTTTTTCTGACGTTTTATTTTACTTTTTCTAGTATATACAATCTATGGGCGATGCATTGCGTTTTATTTAGCACGTTACCCCATACAGGGCTGGGACAAGGGGTGGCTGCTCTAGGCACTGTGGTATGGGGGGGGGGGGGTGACCACAAGGAGATTGGGAGGAGATTTGTGTTAAGAAGGGGAATTTGGGGTGCGACAGGGGGTGTTGTGCTAGGAGGAATGATTTGTGCTAGGAAGCGAAATTTGTGGGGGATATCTGCAAGGATGGGGGATTGGGGAAGGGGAATTTGTGTTGGAAGTGGGGATTTGGAGTGGGGGATAGGATTTGTGCTTGGAGGGGAAATTTGAGGGGTAGAAGATTTGTGCGAGGATCGGAATTTTTTCTTTTGTGAGGGGGGGGGGGGGTTGTGCTGGGGGCATATACAGATAGAGAGGATTTGAGCTGGGTGGGGTAAGATTTGTGCTGGGAGGGGGGATTTCAGCAGTGGGCAGATTTTTACTGGGAGGAGTGGGAGTTCTTGCTTGGGGGATAAGCATGCAGATTATTGTTTGATTTCTTTTTTGGAGGGAGGTGATTTTCGCTGACAAATATAGATTTTTATAAATACCTTTTATTATTTGGAATCGTCTGTGGGGACTGGTGAGAAAAACTGGTGAGGCCCCGTACACACGGCCGAGAAACTCGACGAGCAAAACACATCGTTTTGCTCGTTGAGTTCCTTGTGAAACTGCCGAGGATCTCGGCGAGCCAAGTTTCCCCGTTGACTAACGAGGAAATAGAGAACATGTTCTCTATTTGGCCCGACGAGATCCTCGTCGGTTTCCTCGGCCGAAAGTGTACACACGGCCGGGTTTCTCGGCAGAATACAGCTCCGATCGAGTTTCTGCCTGAATTCTGCCGAGAAACTCGGTCGTGTGTACGGGACCTGAGGCGTACATACAAATTACATGCAGTGTGTTGTCTATACTGCACTTGTTATTCTGTCTCTCACTGTTAAAATAGACCTACCATTAAAATTTAGACTGATCATTTCTTTGTCCGTGGGCAAACGTACAAAATCAACAGAGGATCAAATACTTTTTTCCCTCACTGTACATTTATTTGTATAGTCCCATAGCTGTATATCTTTTGTGTGAGATCTAAGGCACTGCTGTCTTAAGCCTCGTACACATGACCGGTTTTCCGGAAGGAAAACTGCCAGGAGAGCATTTGGCCGGGAATCCCGGCCATCTGTATACTCCCTAGCAGTTTTCCCATCAGGAAAACAGCCAGGAATGCCGACAGAAAAATAGAGAACCTGCTCTCTATTTTCCCGTCGGGTTTCCCGGCAGAGTGTTTCCTGACGAGAAAACAGGTCGTCTGTATGCTTACTTGCAGGATAGAAAAACCGTGCATGCCCGATAACACTTCGACGCAGGTGCGGTAGCATACAACAATAGCCTGGGGTGTAGCAAGATGTCGGCGACAGAATCGAATGTGACGAGACACCAGCTCGTCGTAGTCGATGACGTCACCGCGTTCTTGCCATTCAAAAGAACGGTGGGTTTTCGTGTGGCCGTGTGTATAAACGGCTTTTCAGGGCAAGCCTGCCAAGAATCCTGTCGGGAAAACCGACGTTTTTTTTTCCCAACGGGATTCCCGGTCGTGTGTACAGGGCTGTACACTTCTAGCCTCAGGAAATTTAGAATGAGATTTGATTATGTCAATACTGTGCTGCTCACTGTTCTCCTTTCTGGAGATTGTGGCCCGAGGAAGCAAAGTCCTGCCTTTACTAAGATGGCCACCTTTATACAGTAACAGAACAAGACATGGTAAATGATAACGCAATAATGGTAAAAGGTCAGCCACATGGAGACCACAGGTAATACTAATGACTGTGCCCACTGACTACCATTTTCTGTGGACAGCATCCAGAGTTAATTTCCTCTTTAAAACCCAACAAAAAACAAATTTTTGTCGAGTTTTGTGGAACTCTTTATTTCACGTATCACTTTATAAACGAGGGGATGAATTATCCTGAGCACTATTATAAATAGGCAGATCAGTCAGAGCTGATATCACCAATTAAAAAGTGGGAAAATATCATTTCTGACCAATTATTAATAGCCCCATTGGACACAAGTTCAGTGCGTAGGAAAGTAAGGAAAACAAGACCCGAATTCTCAATGATAGGTTCCCAAGGTAGATACTGGATTAGAACCAAGCTTCATTTAGAAAGGCACAACAGGACGAAACGGTAAAGGTTGCAGACAAAGTCAAACAAACAGGACAGCATTAAGGACGACAGGTAACGGAGATGAGAATAACATGGCCCAACAATTCTGGGAATTGATGCCACTGAGCACTTTGCAGAGCATGCTGGGTACCATCGCTCCTTGTTAATGTAATGGCCTTGGACAGACGGAACGCAGGCAGTGTTTAAACAAAATAAACTTGTTTACTGGGCTGACTGTGACAAGGAGCTCATAAAGGGATTAGCTGGCCATTCTCCATCTACATAAAGGGAGCCTGTGTCCGACATACTGCAGAAGAGAGGGGTTGTGGCTAAAGACCCGGACATTAGATGTTGCCAACTTAACCAAAAAATTATCGCAGTGATGTCTATTTTGGATGAGACCATGCTGTGTTTTTAAACACACATAGTGGACCTTTCAGTAACCTGCATGAATACATTCCTGACATATCACATGATATAGTACAATCGAATTTTTCAAAAAATGTGCCACCATTTATCATACAAAAGCAGTTCCTAAGCTCAAATCAAACGACTTTGCCCCAGATGCAGGCAGGAGGAATCACTTCTTCAGTCTCCCATCCTTCAGTGATCAGCCTGCAATGTTGTGACCACAGGGGTGGTTTGTGTCAGAATAGTGTAAACATATTCAAGAATTGCAGAGAAACTAGGATTTGCTTTGTCTATGTAATCTCTGAACTGGGATCTCAATCCAAGAAGTAGATGGTGAACCTGGATGGTACCCAGTAGTGTATTTAGGTTTTGTGCTGCCCTAGGCCTGACTAAACTCGTGCACACCCCTAATTTAAATATGACCCACCCCTTCCTGTCAAGGCCACACCCCTTGCTGTTTAAGACCCGCCCTCAAATGTTCGAGTGGGAACACTAGTTTTGAGGGCCTGAGGGGGCAATGGATTTCCTCTCACTTCCTGTTTGGCTATGGGGCAGGAAGTGAAGGGAAATCTCTGCAACAGGACAGAGATGGTAAAAAATAAACTGACAGGGGCTATAACCCTCCCTTACTCTATCCAAAATGAAAAAAAAGTGTTGCCTATGGTTCTACTTTAAGCACAAATTTCTGATAATTTTATGGAGAGGACTAAGAAGATATAACAATGGTGCAGCAGAAAACATATAGAACAGTGAGGAAGGTTTGGGTTCAGGATGACAGGACAGTCATAATTAGAAGCGCCCCCCCCCCCCCCCCACAATTGCGGAATGCCAACCGCATGTATACTGGAAGCAGTGCGGCCACTTTATGGGGGCGCTAGACTAATTTTCTTAACAGTGTAGCGCAAGCCGGCGGGGACACTTTCTGCGCTGCCCCCCTGCAAAGTGCTGCCCTAGGCCTGGGCCTTGTTGACCTAGGCCAGGATGTAGTGTTGATGGTACCTGAACAAAGATGGTTTCTTCCATCTGGAAAGGAATATAGAGGCATTTTCAGTTGTAGTGCTCAGTGGTAATAGATACCTTTTTGTTAACATAAGTGCATATTAACAGTCCTTCCAGGATCAGTTTAAAATAAAAGAATGGCTAAAATACTTTTCATATATAAAGTTGTTCTCTAGGTGCTCTTCAATGCTAACCTTGTTCTGCGTCCCATGCCCTGTGTCCAGGGATCAAGGATTCCTTTCTAACCCAAACAGACAGATAGCTTATATACTATATCTATATTAGAGCAAACATTCTATTAGTCCATACAGATGACTTAGTAACGCCTCCTTTTGTTTGTTTTCAGGACAACAGGTTCTTGGCCTGGTGGAGAATCAGAGTGACTGGTACTTGGGGAATCTGTGGAAGAACCATCGGCCATGGCCAGCTCTTGGTAGAGGATACAACACAGGTATGCCTGACAGAGCTTTATATTATGATGTGACATGCAGAAAAATTCCAGGTATCGATATGTTATACATAGTTACATTGGTCTAGCTTTCTGATGCCACTGGAAGGTGGAAATCACTGAAATTAAAACTGCTGCACAAGTAATCTGCACTTGCTTCCAGGTCCCATGATGAGAAACTGGCCTGATGCATTCTGAATACAGGAGGTCAGCTGCTCAGCATGGGCACCATTCAGAGTGAGTGAACAGAGTGAGTGAGTGAGTCCTCGTACACGCGACCGAGAATCTCATCATAAAAGAAACATCGTTTTCCTCAATGAGGTTCTTGTGAGGCATCGTACACACGACCGAGAAACTCGACGGGCAAAACACATTGTTTTGCTCGTCGAGTTCCTTGTGAAGCCGTCGAGAAACTCGACAAGCCAATTTTCTCCATTCCAGTCAAGGAAATAGAGAACATGCTTTCTTTTTGGCTCGTCGAGTTTCTCGACAGTTTCCTTTGACGAAAATGTACACACAACCAGTTTCCTCGGCAGAAAAATATCTCCCAGCAAGTTTCTTGCTGGTTTTTGCCGAGAAACTCGGTCGTGTGTACGAGGCCTCGGGCTTGTCGAGAATCTTGTCAAGCTTTCTTTGCATACACACTGTCAAGACAAAATGTCGTCGTTCTCAAACGCGGTGACGTTCAACACGTAAGACGGCACTATAAAGGGGAAGTTCGATTCCACTAACGATTCGCGCTTTTCAGTCTGTTACAGCGTGACGAATGTGCTATCTTCATTACAAAAGCTACTTTTACTGAAGGTGCGCTCCCGTCTCATACTTTATTCTGAGCATGCGTGGGTTTCTAAGCATACACACGAACGTGTTCCTCGTCGTAAACCAGCCCGACGGGAAACACGACAAGGAAATTGAGACTCCCGACGAGGAAAAAGAGAACTTGTTCTCTTTTTTTCTCGTCGAGTTCCACGACAGTTTTCTCAACGAAAAACATACACACGACCGTTTTCCTCTACAACAAAGCTCTGCCACCAAGTTTCTTGATTGATTCTGTCGAGGAAAATGGTCGTGTGTACGAGGCCTGAGAGTGAATAACTTGTATAGCGCTACAAATGCGAACTGAATCGCCTTAAGGCACTTATTTCCATCCAGTGTTGTCCTTATCCTTAAGAAGAGATGAGTCTTAAGTTTTTTCCTGAAGGCCCGATGGTTTTCTTCCATGCAGATGTTTGTGGGTAGAGCGTTCCATAGCCGTGGTCCTTGGACTGCGAATGTTCGTTCTCCGTTTGATTTGTAGCGGGATTGCGGGATGTGGAGGAGGTTTTGGTTGGTTGATCTGAGAATGCGTTTCGGGGTGTAATGCTTTTTTTTCTCGCACAAGTATTGAGGAGCGTTTCCTTGTGTGCACTTGTGGATAAGACAGAGGATCTTGAATGTGACCCTATCCTTTATGGTTAGCCAATGAAGGGTCCTTATTGAAGGGGTGATGGATTCCCAGTTTTTTTTCCCCGTTACCAGTCTGGCTGCTGTGTTCCGGACGACTTGTAGACGCAAAATCTGATATTTGGTTAGTCCAATATAGAGGGAGTTTGCGTAGTCAAGTCGGAAATTGATGATAGTTCCAACTACTACTGCTATGTCTTCTTTTGGGATGAAGGGGATGAGTCTACGCAGCAGCCAGAGGAAATGGTGAGATCCGCTGACTACTGATCCTATTTGTGCATCCATCGACATTTCAGAGTCAAAGATGATTCCGAGACTTTTGACTTTGGTGCTTAGGGTGATCATCTGTCCAAGGATGGTAAGTGGTGTCCATGAAGTCTCAGTATTTGTCTTTCGGTTTGCGTGGAGGAGAAGAAGTTCTGTCTTGGATCCATTGAGTTTGAGGGAGCTCTCAGTCATCCAATCATTGATCAATGCGAGGCATTTTTCTACACCGTTATATTGGTCTTTTTTCCCAGTGATGCAAAAGTAGAGTTGAGTGTCGTCAGCGTATGAGTGGTAGCACAGGTCCTGTTTATTGATGATTTTGAGGAGTGTGCGAAGGTAGATGTTGAAGAGCACGGGTGACAGGGGTGATCCTTGAGGGACTCCGCAAGAAATTGCGCGAGTTTCATAGTAGAAAGGCTCCTAGTTTTACTGTTTGGGAATGATTTTTTAGGAAGGATGCGAACCAAGGTAAATCTGAGTCTGTGACTCCTGCTACTTCTTTAAGGCGAATGAGTAGAGTTTTGTGGTCTACAGTGTCGAATGCTGCACTGAGATCCAGCAGCACCAGGAGACAATGATTCTCCATCATCTGCTGCTTCAAGGGCATCATCCCATATTTTGAGAAGTGCTGTTTCAGTGCCATGGCCTGGGTCTAAACCTCATTGAAGTGGGTCCAAGAGTTTGTGTGTGTCCAAATGGAGTTGTAGTTGTTGTACTACAGCTTTATCCATAATCTTGGAGATGGTGTTTAGGCTTGTTATCGGTCTGCAGTGATTTGGGTCTTTAGGGTCGAGATTAGGTTTCTTTAGGAGGGGCTTGATTATTCCTTGCTTGAGGGAGATTGGAACAATACCTTCTTTGAATGATTGGTTTACGAGATGTGTTATGGTGGGTGCCAAGATTTCAGTATGCTTTGCCAAAGTGTTCTTTGATTGGATAAGGTTGAGAGCATGATATCACTGCCTCTCCACCCAGGGCCAGGACAAGGGGTGGGCAGGAGGGGAAAGCTGCCCTGGGAGCAGACAAGCAAAGGGGCATAGAATAGACGGAGGGTGTTACACGCATTCTATTGCATGTATTAACAGAGGGAGGGGGTGCAATTCTAGATCCTTGCCCTTACCTTGTACCGGTACTGTCTCCACCTCATCCGACCAAAGGTTGCTTCAGTAATATCCAGCTTCAAACATGCCAGTGCCTTGGATTACTCTTTAAAATATTACTATGGTTATCATTGTGTTTATCAATGAGTAATGTGCAGATTGCTGTATCGATTACTGACTAGTGGCAGATCAACCTCCCTGGGTATACCCATATTAGTTTCAATAAAGATTTTTCCTAATTAACAAACTCCACTCGCTGAAGCCTTTCTGGTACTCCTCCACTTTTCCTTTACTCTGTCTGAACCTTTGATAAATACCCAGTCCTTATGGGCACGTAAGAGCATGTGACCTCCTTCCAGGATGCAGTGTTTGGGCCAATCCCCACAACTGAACGCTGCGTGGTGAGCAGGAGAAAGACATTTAAATTGAATACGTTTGAGCTTAGACCAATTTAGCTATAAACATCTCATACCGCTAGACCTCTGGGAAAGCTGACAATCTCTGTAGTAGTCGGTAATCGCAGCTGTCTTCCAGGTCCTGTGCCTAGTGGCTTCCCCTCTGCATAGTGACCACAGGGGTCGCTCGCTCGACACTGCCAGAGGGAGACACTCAGCACGCAATCTGAGCAGGACCAGGAAGATCGCAGCTATTACTGTTCTCGCACTTTTTTTTTTTTTTAAGGCTGCATTAATGTAATAACCCTTCAGCCTTTACAACCACTTTAACTAGAGGAAAATCAGGGCTCTTGCCCCATTAGACAGGACTGTGCTCTGTAACAGAGCTGTGTATATCTGAGTTTTATTTATTTTATTTTGTCTTTAGTGGTTCGGAGATCAGCTTTGAGCCTAGGTTCACACTGCTGCGAATTCAAAATCGCGGTAAAATGCGCGATTTTACCGCGATTTTGCCGCGATTTTGGCCGCAATTTAATGTAAATCGCGGCCCGAAATCGCAAAAAGTAGTACAGGAACTACTTTTTGAAATCGCAGATGCGGCGTCACACTGATTAGGACAGTGCCATTGCCGACAATTGCCGCCGATTTGAGATGCGATTTGACATGTCAAATCGCATCTCAAATCGTTCCAAATCGTACCCAGTGTGAACCAGGGCTAAATGTTTTTGCCAAATTCTATTGCTCCCTAAACATTTCTCTTTCTGCTGAAGGGCGTCATATCTGTTGCATGATCTGCGACGGCTATATTTATGTCCTTGCTTGCTTCTGCATGACAAGATGGCGTCGTCGGGTAGCGCCAAAAGGCTAGAATTGCTCCCATAAATTATAGCTGTAGCAGACAATTAGGGCAGATGTGATTAAAAGTACCAATTTACCCAGTATAAACGTAACAACACTTTTGTCCAAGTCAGATTGACCTTTACAAAGCAGAGTGTTGTGTGGTGTAAACATCAAGCAATCGTTTGTTTTTTCATTGAATCCCATTATGCAGAAAGAGGCCGATGGCTGCCATATATATCTACATTCCTCTCCATTTGCAGGCTATATTTCAGCTTCCTTTATAATTTATGGAAGCGCCTTTGGTGGTGCCACGTCCCCCTTTACTGTTTGGAGCACCTGGCTTGCTAATGTAGCTCTTTCTATCCATGATAGTTTGTATTAGTTAATTACTTATTGATGTTGCCCTAAAATGGCCCGAGTAAGCCACTAGCAACAGCCGCAAGTCGTTTGTCAGGCTGCTAACCTTTCAGCATTTTTTCCTGGAAAAGTAAGCACGTTATGTTCCATTTTGTGTGCCGCAGCCACTAAGCTGCATTATAATCAGGCCGATTCTTCTTCACAGTCCTGGCCTCCCATGAGCCGTCACCTGATTAGTCACAGAAAATTTCGGTATATTCCAGTTTAGGAGTCAGTATGTAAAGAACAGCAAAAAAAAAAGGAAAAATGTTTTTGTATAAGTGGACTTCATCCTGTTTTGCTGCCTATTTATTCTGCAGGCTTTGAGCTAAAATGTTGCAAGGCTGGAGTGAAGAAAAAAATTAGGATATTTATTGGATTTGGCAAAAAAAATTATGGTAATAAAATACTATTAGCGCCACCGGTGAGACAAATCTCCAGGGACAGAATCATAAAATTCGACTTAGAATATCATCTCTTGCAGGAAATTCAGCAATATGTTTGCTTCTTGAATCTGAGTTTCAGGTAGGAATGGAGCAACTTCTATCAGTGATAACAGAAGTTTAAAGGTAATGCATCTTTAAAGGAGAAACATATTTAAAGTTTTTTTGGCTGTACTTTTTCTATGGATCACATGACTTCAGTTTGTTCTGCACTCCTGTGACCCATTTTCAGCCGACAGAGGGCTAAAGCCTGCTTTCGGCTGACGTCACAAAGCCAGTCCAGTTTCATATGGTTGGGATCCACCCAGATGCCTGTAGCTGACTCTACCGTCACTGAGTCACTGAGTGCCTGAGCCAGTCACTCCTGCCCCCCCCCCCCACAGCCCAGTTCTCCAGTGAGCACTGGAGGGGCAAAGCATAGAGTCGGTGCCTGCCAGCCACCAGCTCTCTGCAGCCTGAAGACCAAACACTGAGAAATCAGCAGTGTTTGATTGCTCAGTTCTTGGCCAGGAGCAGGCGGGGGACAAATGCAACATTGGAACGATCCTGCATCTACCTAGGAAAGTATAATTTATATTTTTTGTGAATCCCATATGTACAGTATATATACAGGGTGGGCCATTTATATGGATACACCTTAATAAAATGGGAATGGTTGGTGATATTAACTTCCTGTTTGTGGCACATTAGTATATGTGAGGGGGGAAACTTTTCAAGATGGGTGGTGACCATGGCGGCCATTTTGAAGTCAGCCATTTTGAATCCAACTTTTGTTTTTTTCAATAGGAAGAGGGTCATGTGACACATCAAACTTTTTGGGAATTTCTCAAGAAAAACAATGGTGTGCTTGGTTTTAATGTAACTTTATTCTTTCATGAGTTATTTACAAGTTTCTGACCACTTATAAAATGTGTTCAATGTGCTCTCCAGTGACATGCGGCGAGTGCTACGCTGTGGGCTCTTGCTGAATGAAGCTAGGACAGCCACTGATGTTTCTTCATTAGACCCCTTTCACACTGCATACGCCTATAGCGGAGCGTTAAAATCGCGGTAAAACACTGCGATTTTACCGCGATTTTAAGGCTGTCTTGGCCAAGACATTCTTGGTACATCGCTGGACAGAGATGGGCTCAGGTAAGTATTGGGGTGGGGCTTCATAGAATGCATTAAGATAAAAAAAACGTCTGTCTTTACAACCCCTTTAAAGAGGAAATGTAAACGTAACAACTTGCTAAACAATAATGTTCTTTAGCAAGGAACATACATTCCACATTAATAATTATGATACCAAAATTAGTGTGTGCTGTAAATTGCCTCCAGTATTGCTCTTGTTTCTTCTTGGCGGAGGCTGTCATTTTGCTAAAGCCCAGAGCCCCTGAGCAGCAATAAATCTGGAGACTGCCAGCAGATTGGCCCCTAGTGGTTCTGATTTTCGGCACAATTACAAAAAAAGAGATCAACTGAGCATGTTCAGAGTAGCGTGAGACAGTGTATTAGTGGATTTTAAACAGTAAAGCCACTTATGTTTTACATAGCTATACCTGCAAAAGGAGCCAGCATGAAGTGATCTAGCAGAAATAATTTTTCGTACTAAAGTTCCACGTTAAATCTACATACACAAATGCATCATGATATGGGTTAGTTCAAAGTTTCAATCAAATCGGGCAGACTTTTATACAGTATAAACTTAAAGTGGTTCTGAATGCAAAAGGTTTTTTACCATGATGCATTCTCTGCAGTAGGGTAGAAAAACTCCCCACTACCTGTTTTAGCTACCCCCACATTCGCATACCTTAAAGGGAATATAAACCCTCAAGGTTTTTCACCTTAATGCATTCTATGTGATGCATCAGCCCCCCAGAACCCCCTTTTACTTATTTAAACCTGGCCTTTCCAGCGACGGGGACGAGCACACAAGCTCCAGCCCGTGGCTCGGGTCCTGATTGAATAGATTGATAACAGCATTGGTTCAATCAAATCGAATGACGTAGGAGCCGGGGGTCGAGGCCGAGTCAATGGACGCAGCAGCAGGACACGGGAGCACGCCCGCACGGCTCTCCAACGGGACACTCAAGAAGAGGAGGAGCCAGGAGCGCCACTGAGGGACCCCAGAAAAAGGAGGATCGGGGCCACTCTGTGCAAAACCAACTGCACAGAGGTGGTAGGTATAACATGTTTATTTGTTTCTTTGTTTTTTAAACAAGCCTTTACATATCCTTCAACACTTACCTTAAAGTGGATGTAAACCCACTCTAATCCTTTGTAAAATGCTGCCATATTGGTTATCTATAAGGATATCCATGCCTCCTGCATGTATCCTTACCTGTCAAATGTCTCCCCTCTGTCTGTTATCAGACACGAAAAACTGCAGATTCTGTGGGTGGATGTGTTGCCTGGAGCTCGGTGGGTGGAGTCGTAATGTCAGTAGACTCCCCGCCCACCTCTACACTCCCCTTGTCAGCATGCATTTTCTCCTGTGTATTTCTTACACTAAATTCTGCTATGATCACTAACATCCAGTCAAAACCCAGAAAAGTAACCACATGACTTCTCAGGCTCGTGCATGAGATATGTAAATCACCTGTCACCCACAGCAGGGGGGAAGAACAGACAAGGTTTTCTCTGTTTGTATGTTTTATCTCACTGAAAAAAAATAAGAGGATTGCTCATAGATGGATTAAATCTTTGTGGCAAGACTGGGCACAGATGATCTGAAATCCTATATTGTGCCAGCCAATTTTTTTTTAAATATTTTGCAATAAATAGTTTACATCCACTTTAACCTCCCTGGCGGTATGATTCTTTCAGAAAAAACATGCTGAAAGCGGTACCATTATTTGCAAGGAAATTTGGCGTTTTATATTGTAGGTCTGTAATTTTTAGAAATTACTCACTTAAATCTGACCAAACAAGATTCTAATAGGCATCCCGTGTATTACATTTTTTAAAAAACAAAATTATAAATTATAATATAATAAATAATTATAAATAATTATAACAAATAATAATATAATTATAATAAAAATTATTCAATAATGTAATCAAATCAAAATCACTGAAATTTGCTCAGTTGCAGAATTGTTGCTGTCATTATTTATTTTTTTTTATGACGAATTTCCCCACAAATCGCTATCGCACAATTCTGCAAGTGATTATAATTTATTATCGCTGTTTTTTAGCTGATCTAAAACTATTTTTGACATAAAGGGACACTTTTGGTTGCTATGGACAATCTACAGTTTGCAGGGAGAAAAAAAGGTTTTTATTATATAAAATGACATGCAGGACACAGGACAGACCACTAGGGACAGGGGGGGTGTGTTTTTTTTTACATACAGTACTGTAATCTATAAGATTACAGTATACTGTATGTAATGTGTTTGCTTACGTTTTTGAATTTGGCGCCGTTCTCCGTCCCCGTGCGTCGTAACGTCGCAGGGAACGGAGATCGGCGTCACACGGAGGCACTATGTGAATCGAGCGAGGTCCCGCTCGCTCACACAGCGCGGTGGCATCGCTGGATCCAGGGACAAGGTAAGTAAAAAGTGCCTGTGGATTCAGCGAGGCGAGCCGAGACTGACTCGGGGTTACCGATAGTAGCAGGAAAATCTAACCCCGTGTCAGTCTCTGGAAGACCGCCAGGGAGGTTAATCCTAAAAACAGTGGAAGCCATAGGCTTCTACTACTGTCAGTCAAAGTCTTGTGAGGAGGGATCAGGGTTGTGGCTTACAGACACTGGGCCAGATTCAGGTAGATCCGCGCAATATTTGCGTGGGCAAAGGGCAACGATTTTTGCTCTGCGCCCACGCAAATATTTTGATATGCCCGCGATTCACGGAGCAGTAGCTCCGTAAATTGCGCGGGCGCTATGCTAAATAGCCCGGCGTAAGGGCGCCTAATGTAAATGATCCCGCCGTGGGCGGGAATCATTTAAATTAGGCGCGCTCCCGCGCCGAGCGAACAGCGCATGCTCCGTCGGGAAACTTTCCCGACGTGCATTGCGGCAAATGACGTCGCAAGGACGTCATTTGCTTCTAAGTGAACGTGAATGGCGTCCAGCGCCATTCACGAATCACTTACGTAAACGACGTGAAATTTAAATTTCACGAGCGGGAAGGGCGGCTATACTTTAGCATTGGCTGCCCCTGCTATAGCAGGAGCAACCTTGCGCTAAAGTCGCCGTACGGAAACTCCGTACCTTGCGTGCGCAGGGCCCGCGCAACTTTTGTGAATCGGTGGTAGTATGCAATTTGCATACTATACGCCGATCACAATGGCCGCGCCCCCTAGCGGACAACGCAAGAATGCAGCCTGAGATATGAAGGCATAAGGAGGCTTATGCCTGTCATATCCTAGGCTGCAGTCCGCGTAGCGATGTTCCTGAATCAGGGGCATTCGCTACGCGGGAGCAAAACAGCTATTGTGCCGCGCAACCTATGGTTGCGCGGGCGCAATAGCTTCTTGAATCTGGGCCACTGTGTGTGTTTATGGACTCGCACAGCCATGGGCAGGAGCATGTAGATAGGGAAAGGGTTGTGGTGTATCTGGATTTTGAAAAAGCATTTGATACAGTTCCCCATAAACGCTTAGGCCTAGATTCACGTAGGGCGGCTTTACATTGTGCGGGCGTAGCGTATAGTATTTGCGCTACGCCGCCACAACTTAGAGAGGCAAGTGCTGTATTCACAAAGCACTTGCGTCCTAAGTTACGGCAGCGTAGCGTAAATGGGCCGGCGTAAGCGCGTGTATTTCAAAGTAGGCAGGTCGTGGGCGTGTTGTATTTAAATGAGGCTTGACCCCATGTAGATGCATGGCCGAACGAACGGCGCATGCGCGCGCATGCTCAGTATCACGTCGTATTTACGCCCAAAGATACGCCGGCTCAATGCCTGTGACGTGAACGTAACCTACGCACAGCCCCATTCACGTACGACTTACGTAAACGACGTAAAAAGATACGCTTGTTCCGACGTCCATACTTTGCATGGGCTACGCCACCTAAAGACCTACTTTATCTTTACGCCGGCGTATGTCTTACGTAAACGGCATAACTAATTGCGATGGGCGTACGTACGTTCGTGAATCGGCGTATCTTGCTCATTTACATATTCGACGCGGAAAGCAACGGAAGCGCCACCTAGCGGCCAGCGTAAATATGTACCCCAAGATACGACAGCGTAAGAGACTTACGCCGCTCGTATCTTGGCCAAATCTATGCGTAACTGATTCTATGAATCAGGCGCATAGATACGACGGCGGCCATTCAGACTTACGACGGCGTATCTGGAGATACGCCGTCGTAAGTCTTTGTGAATCTGGGCCTTAATCTACAAACTGAGGTCTGTAGGCATGGACCATAGGTTTTTTTTATGGATAAAAAGACCTGAATAAAATAATGGGTGGGCAACTACATGACAGATGAGATTTAATGTGTAAAAATGTAAAGTGATGCACTTGGGGGCTAAAAATATAAACGGAAAATATTCACTAGGGGGAGAACCTCTGGGGGAAGATCTGGGCGTCCTAGTAGAAGACAGACTGGGCAATAGCATGCAATGTCACACTGCAGCAGGCAAAGCCAGCAGACTAGCATGCATAAAAAGGGGATTTACTCCAGAGATAAAATGATAATCTTGCCACTTTATAAAACTCTGGTTTGGCCACATCTGGAGTATTCTGTCCAGTTCTGGTCACCAATCCTCAGAAGGGATGTGCTGGAGAGAGTCCAGAGAAGGAAAACTAAATTAATAAGTGGGCTGGAGGACCTCAATTATGAGAAACGACTACAGGCACTGAATTTATTCTCCCTGGAGAAGAGACGTTTGTGAGGAGATATGATAGCGGTATACAAATACCTCAATGGTGATCCCAGCGTAAGAAGAAAACTTTTCAGTCTCAGGGAATGTAAGAGGACACGGGGCCACAAAATGAGAATGGAGTAATTTGGGGGGCCCTGTCAGGTAGGCTTTACAGGGCCCCGTGATTTCTAACGGCAGCCTTGTACACGAATACACATTGCTATATCAGGCCCAAAATTGTTGCAAGAGGAACCAAAAACTCAAGCTAACAATGCCGCATACAATCTACATCTAAATGTTGTGTGTCGGATCTTGGGAAATTATTCACAAATGCCCAACAGAAGCTAAACAGAAACATTGACGTTGTCAGGACCTGACTCTGAGGCCTTGTCACCTGTGCCATCCTGCTGTATCTGAGTTGAAGCCTGAGATGAGATATTGGTGGCGGCTCCTTTCAGCGGGAAGGACGACAGATATTTATAGACCGAGCGGTTCTCTCATGTCACAAAGATGTGGCCATTTCCTCTATCAAACCGTGCGAGGTGTCCAAGTAATTTAATTCGTAGCTGGAAACCATGCTGCCATGTCGAGGAAGCTGGCACGTTCTTCGAAAGATTATGCCATTTGGGATATTAAATCTCTTTCTCTTTGCCGCGATGTGCTGAGATATCTGTAACTTCATTGATTTTTGCCTTTAATGCAGTCAGAAAGATTAAGTCATTCTTCGATGCAAACAAAGCTGGTAGGTGGTGACCCGCCATTATCTCAGACTTTATGGGGAGGAGGGGGTATGCTGTGCGTTGTTAATGGCATCAGGTTTTGCTGTGCAGAGAAATGCAGTAAAAATACAAGTAATAACTTAAAGCGGAAATCCAGGCAAATATTTTAAAATATTGCTCTTTAATCCAGTGATGTATCTGTTTTAAAATAATCAAATAAGTTTTCGATACAGTTAGGATAAGTACCTTACATCAGTCTTTTGTTAGCTTCCTTATATCCCCTGCACAGCAGCACTCAGACTTAAAGAGGGAGGGAGGGCTTCGTTTTTCTGCATGGCACAGTGCTGTCAGTCTAAAAGCGGTATTAAACCCAAAAGCAACCATTTATTATATTGCAGCTTACCAATTCTTACATGCAATGGCTGTATTAAAGTGGATGTAAACCTACTCTTATCTTTTCTAAACTACTGCCATAGTGCTGATCTATAAGGATATAGATGCCTCCTGCATGTATCCTCACCTGTCAAATGTTTCCCCCTCTGTCTGTTATAAGAACTGAAAAACTGCAGATTCTGTGGGTGGATCTGTTGTCTGGAGCTCGGTGGGTGGATTCGTGATGCCCTCGCCGATCCGGGGGGACGTCATATGACGTCCTGTGTTCCCGGCGATCTAGGGCGCGCGCGCCCGTGGCAACGCTCGTGACCCGGCGCGGGTGCCTGGCGGCCGCGATTGCCGTCGGGTGCCCGCGATTGCCGGTAATCACGGCAGGAGTATGGATCTGTGTGTGTAAACACACAGATCCACCTCTTGTCAGCGGTGAGGAGACCAATGTGTGTTCCCAGTACAGAGGAACACACATCGGTCTCCTCCCCTTGAGAGTCCCCTCCCCCCTACAGTTAGAACACACCTTAGGGAACATATTAACCCCTTCAACGCCCCCTGGTGGTTAACCCCTTCCCTGCCAGTCACATTTACACAGTAATCAATGCATATTTATAGCACTAATTGCTGTATAAATGTGAATGGTCCCAAAAATGTGTCAAAAGTGTCCGATCTGTTCGCCGCAATGTCACGGTCACAGTAACAAATCGCAAATCGCCGCCAATACTAGGAAAAAAAATTATAAAAAATTAATAAAATAAAAATGCCATAAATCTATCACCTATTTTGTAGACGCTATAACTTTTGCGCAAACCAATCAATATACGATTTTTAAAACAAATTGTCGCTCTTCTTTTGTTTATAGCGCAAAAAATAAAAACCGCAGAGATGATCAAATACCACCAAACAAAAGCTCTATTTGTGGTGGGAAAAAAACAAAGATTTAGTTTGGGTACAGTGTTGCATGACCACGCAATTGTCATTCAAAGTGCAACAGCGCTGAAAACTAAAAATTGGTCTGGGCAGGAAGGGGGTGAAAATGCCCTGTATGGAAGGGGTTAAAGGAGTTGTAAATAAAAAAAAAATTGGGCTGAAATGACTGTTTACAGGGTATAGAGACATAATAGTTAACTGATTCCTTTTAAAAACGATTAAAAATAGATAAAAATCAATCATATAATGTACCTGTAGTTTCTAGTTTCGTTTTTGCATGTTGTTTCCTGCTTCTGTGATGTACAGAGCCAATACAGGGCTGTGATGGTTTGGAAAACGAAACTGATTGGTGCTGAGGGGTTTTAGACACACAGTAATCACACCTCCTTGATTAGTGACCACAGAGAGAAAGCTCCCAGTACTGTGGTCATCAGGAAACAGACAACCAGGAAGTGTGGAGATCAGAGAAGAATTACAGCAACTTGAGAGCAAAAACGAACAATGAGGACATGAAAACAACACTGCATTAAGGTAAAGGAAGCTGTTAAGATAAAAAAAAAATCCTTTACAAACCCTTTAAGCTTTTTTTTTTCAAGGGGAGAGGCTTCTGTTTGTTAGGCAGTTTCCGCAGTGTGTCCATTGAAGTCTATTGGACCAAAAACGCCCTGTGTTGCGTTTAAAAAAAGCCCCTGATCCTTTCCAAAAACTCAAGCAGCTGAAAAACATATAGGTGTGAACGTATCCCATAGTAAACAATGTTAAATGGATTGTAGTGCGTTTCTGCAAAATGCACTAAAAAAACTCATAGGTGTGAACTAGGCCTTAGGCCTCATGCACACTGTTTTTTTGTAAACAGTTTCTCCTTACAGGAGAAAATCAGCACTAAAAACTCACCTAAGCTGCATTTTTTTTTTCAAACCAGTGTAGGCAAGTTTAGCAGCATTTGTGTTTGGGCATTCGTTATTTTCATTGGTCAGAATGTTAATGTATTCTGATCATTGAAATGAATAAACGCTGAAGTGCTATATGCGCCTAGCACTTAGGTGCGTTTGGATGCGTTTTCCCGCATTTAACACTTCTTTGCCCAAAAGCTCCTCTCCTGAATGCAAGTCTTCTGTGTTCAAGGGAAGCTTTGACTGCCTCTAAATTCTGCTGCGTCTAAACTCCTCTAAAAGCGTATGGGGTTGATTTGTAATCTCTTTTGGGAGCAGGGAGAAAAAAACCTGTGTCCAAGAAAGTGGATGTGAGCCTCTGGACTCGGGACTTTTTCCCATCAACAGAAAGATCTACAACAAAGAGGAGGGTTTCCTTCAAAGTGGGGGCCATTACAATTATGAAATGCAAGTGAAATCAACAAACAGAAGACCAACAGATCATATTAAGGGTCCAAAATTATTTAGTGCTGATAACAAAGCAACAACAAAAAGATAAACTGAAGCCAACGCGTTTCGCCATCTATTGAGGTGGTTTGTTCTTTATTCTTGACAGAGCTTATACCCAGGACAATTTAGATGCTCCAATAGGAACTATTTGCCAAAGCCCTGATGAAGGTTTTTTTTGGCAATGTGTTGGCTACCGTCTTATCTTCTTGCTGTTATAAACAGTTATGGACTCTTAAGACAATCGTTAGGCACTCTGTTGGCATGGTGATTATACAGGGCTGAGGACAGTGCCATCACTGGGGACCTAAGGGCCAGTTATCAGGCATCAGAGCTGTCACTTGATGGAGGAAGCAGAATATGTCACAATCTCCAACCCGCCTAGAGATACCGGGTGTGTTTTTTCTAGGTGAAGAAAGCAGCAGAGGATAAAGAGAAGGTAACCACAAACAGCTGCATGGGCCGGTGATCTGACGATATGGTTCCTCCTATCGATATGGTTCCAGTCTTGACTGCGCAGGCGCAATCCTTGCAGACGGAAATCCCCAAACCTCCAGGGCGACGTGGAATTTGAGGTAAGTGGCCAGTCGGCCTCACGTCCTCGCTCGGACGGCTCACTGCACTCGCTCGGCCTCCTGGCTTTTTTTTTAACATCCTCCATTCCACAGGGATGTTAAAGAATGAAGCCTCGTACACACGACCGAGAAACTCGACGGGCGAAACACATCGTTTTGCTCGTCGAGTTCCTTGTTAGGCTGTAGAGGAAAAAGAAGACATGCTCTCTTTTTGGCTCGACGAGATCCTCGACAGTTTCCTCATTGAAAAGTGTACATACGACCGGTTTCCTCGTCAAAAAAAAAAAAAACAGCAAGTTTCTTGCTGGTTTTTGCCGAGAAACTCGGTCATGTGTACGAGGCCTGAGCCTGGATGCCGCCCGAGGTTCGGAGATTTCCGTGGGCTTCATCTGCACCTGCGCAGTCAGGCAGGGAACCATCTCGATAGAGGAACTAGATCGACAAGACACCGACATTAATGTAAATTCATGCCAAAGATTACCGTAAATTCTAAGCAATAAATTCAATCATTCAGGGGGCCTAAATATATCTAGAAAACATTCTAGCTGCACTAAAGTCATAATATGCACTAAGGGCCCCCTTAGTTAGAGATTTTGATTATCCATGTAACAAGAGTGCGCCTCTATGTGGCCTGTGACTCTTATGTTGTATGCTGTCGCTGTCTGAAAACTGCTGAGGATTGTTCTCAGAACCAGGGAAAACCTAGCCTTCATTTTCCAGCAATCACATCAAAATTATGACATCTATTTAAATAGCATTCCAGCTGCATGCGGTGAATAGCTGAATAAAAATGGAATGCGGTCAGCTGGAAGCCCGCGTCCCTGGAGCCAGATTAAATGTAATATTAATTTGGAAACGCTCATTTATTCCAGGCTTGCATTTCCATTACATTTCAGCACGCTCATCATTAGCTGAATGTACATAAAGTTCAGAGGAGACGGCCTGCCATAATGCAGCGCCCCGCTCGCCAGCCTGGCTGTGTCCCCGGCCAGAGTCATTGGCTTTTTCTGAAACTTCCATGTGCTGCTGACTTTCTCCGAGATGTAATAACCCGCTCTAGATGTTCCAGAATGATTTCATTGATTACGTCTTCTATGTGCTGAAACTTCTGTCCCCGGAATCCAAATCTAATACTGTAATTCAATTCTCACCTGATAAGGCGGCTCTGGAGAAGCGAATAGCTTTTTACCCTCAGTGTGCCGCATGTAAGGATGTAAGGCAAAGGAACCAACACAAGAATACACCACCCTTAAAACAATATAGTTACTGTACTAAATCTATCTATCTATCTATCTATCTATCTATCTATCTATCTATCTATCTATCTATCTATCTATCTATCTATCTATCTATCTATCATTCTTTCATATCTCTCTATGTATTTATTTACCATATCTCTCTATGTAGCTATCTATTATATCTGTCTATGTATTTATCATAGCTCTCTATGTATTTATCTATCTTATCTCTTTATGTAGCTATCATATACCGTGGAACCTTGGTTTTACGAGTAACGCGGTTAACGAGCGTTTTGAAAGACGAGCACCTTTTTTTTATCAACCCCCCTGGCGGTATTCCAGAGCAGGGCCGCCATCAGGAATTATGGGGCCCCTTACACAGCTTCAGGCATGGGCCCCCTGGAGCAGAGAACCGGGGGGGGGGGGGGTGCTGCCGCCTGAAAATTAGAACTGGGGGGCTGCCGCGAATTTAGAAGCGGGGGGGCCCTTTACAAAAAAAAAGAAGAAAGAAAAATATATATAAAAAATGGGGGGTAGCCATCCGGGGCCCTGGGGCCCTTTAATAAATAATAAAAAGAAATAAAAAATACATATAAAAAATATATGTTTATTTTTTTTTAAAAGGGGGGGTTGCCATCTGGGGCCCTGGGGACCTCTGGGCCCTTTAATATATATATATATATATATATATATATATATATATATATACAAAAAAAGGGGGGTTGCCATCCAGGACCTCTGGGGCCCTTTAATAAAAAAATAAAATAAACCTCTGGGCCCTTTAATAAAAAAAAATACATATATAAAAAAAAAAAAACATTTATAAAAAAAAAAGGGGGGGGGTTGCCATCCAGGGCCCTGGGGACCTCTGGGCCCTTTAATAAAAAAAAATATATAAACAAAAATAAACATTTATAAAAAAAAAAGGGGGGTTTGCCACATGGGGCCCTGGGGACCTCTGAGCCCTTTAATAAAAAAAAAATATATATATGTATATATATATATATATATATATATATATATATATATATATATATATATATATATATATATATAAAAAAAGAAAAAAAAGTAATAACATAATATAAAAAAAATCATTTTTTTATAAAAAAAATAGGGGGGGGGTTGCCATCAGGGGCCCTGGGGACCTCTGGGCCCTTTAATAATAATAATAATAATACTACAATGTGTGTGAATATATATATATATATATATATATATATATATATATATATATATATATATATATATATATATATATATAAATAAAATAAATAAATATATAAATAATATAATGTGTGTGTATGTATGTATATATATATATATATATATATATATATATATATATATATATATATATATATATATATATATATGTATATATAAATAAAAGAAATAAATATATAAAAAAAAGATTTTATTTCTGTAAGAAAAAGGGGGGTTGTCATCCGGGGGCCCTGGGGATCTCTAAAAAAAATTATAAAAAATTGTCCCTTTAATAAAAAATAAAATAAAAATATATATATATTTTTTTAAATAAAAAATAAATTAAAAAAAGGGGGGTTGCCATCTGGGGCCCTGGGGGCCTCCGGACCTCTAAAAAAAATAAAAAATTTGGCCCTTTAATAAAAAATTAAATAAAAATATATAAAAAAATATATATTTTTTATAAAAAATAAATATAAAAAGGGGGTTGCCATCTGGGGCCCTGGGGGCATCCGGGCCCCTTACAGGTGTACTGCCTGTACCCCCCTGATGGCGGCCCTGTTCCCGAGTCTGGCTCGGGGTAAGATTTCTGTACCAAAAGCGGTATCCCCGAGCCAGACTTGGGATCGCCTCGCTGCAGTCACAGACAAAGTTACTTACCTTGTCCCTGGATCCTGCGATGCATCCCGCTGTGTGAGCGAGCGGGTCCTCGCTCGATTCACACAGTGTCCCTGTGTGCTGCCGATCTCCGTTCCCTGCGACGTTACGACGCACGGGGGCCGAGAACAGCGCCAAATTCCAAAAAGTAAATAAACACAATGCATACAGTTCTGATGTAAAAAATACACACCCCCCTTGTCCCTAGTGGTCTGCCCAGTGCCCTGCATGTACTTTTATATAATAAAAACTGTTCTTTCTGCCTGGAAACTGTAGATTGTCCATAGCAACCAAAAGTGTCCCTTTATGTCAAAAGTGATTTTAGAGCAGCTAGAAAACAGCGATAATAAATTATAATCACTTGCAAAATTGTGCGATAGCGATTTGTCTGGAAATTCGTCATAAAAAAATAAAAGTAATGACAGCGACAATTCTGCAACTGAGCAAATTTCAGTGATTTTGAGTTATTTTTTATTATAATTATATTATTATTTGTTATAATTATAAATTATGTCAAAATATGTAAAATGCCAAAATATGTAAAACGCCAAATTTCCTTGCAAAATAATGGTACCGCTTTCAGCACCTAAAATCTGAAATAATCATACCGCCAGGGAGGTTAAATCCTCACTCGGTTTGCGAGTGTTGCCTCGCAACACGAGCATGATTCAAGCCTCTGCAGGGGTGCAGTACTGCATTTGGCCAGAGGTGAGGGGGCACTGATGACACTCGGAACAGTTCGGAGCTGTTCCAAAATACCCGGAAACACTCTGAAATACTCAGTTTCCGAGTGTTTTCGAGCCTTCCGAGAGTTTGCGAGTTCAGCATAGCTGTCTCCGAGTATCTCTGAGTCTCTCTGGCGCCACCTCTGGCCACATGCGGTATTGCATGCTATAGAAGTCAATGCGGAACAAATTATCTTTGTTTGCATTGACTTCTATGGGGAAACTCGCTTTCAAATGTGAGTGCTGTGGATTACAAGCATTCTCCTGGAAGGGATTATGCTCATAATCCAAGGTTCCACTGTATCTCTATGAATTTTTCTTTCCTATCTCTCATGTATTTATCTATCATATCTCTTTATGTAGCTATCATATCTCTCTATGCGGTTGATTTACCAAAGGCAAATAGACTGTGCACTTTGCACAGCTGCTCCAGAGCTTAGTACATGAGCAAGAAGCTCTGCTGACGTACATTATTCAGTCATGTGCAAGCAAAAATGCATTTATTTTTTTATTTTTATGTGCACGTGATTGGGTATTCTTTGCAAATTGAAGTTTTACCCCATTTACTAATCTCTGGAGCAACTGCACTTGCAGAGTGCAACCTCACTTTGTAAAGTGCACAGTCGATTTGCCTTTAGTAAATCAACATCTATCTATCTCTCTATCTATCTATCTATCTATCTATCTATCTATCTATCTATCTATCTATCTATCTATCTATTTATCTATCATATCTCACTATGGGGTTCATTTACTAAAGGAAAATAGACTGTGCTCTTTGCAACGTGCAGTTACTTTAGAGCTTAGTAAATTAGGTAGAGATTCCAGTTGCAAAAAATACCCAAATACATGAAAGGGAGAAAGAAAAACAGCATTTTTGCTTACACATTATTGGATGATGGAAGTCAATGGAGCTTCTGCTCATTTACTAAGCTCTGGAGCAACTGAACTATTTGCCTTTACCGTAGTAAATCAATTGATATCTATCTATCTATCTATGTATCTATGTATCTATCTATCTATCATATTTTTCTATGTATTTATGTATCATACAGTATCTCTCTATGTATCTAAAGTTCTAAACCCTCAATTAGACCCTTGTATTTTTATTTTGACTGCATACAGAGAAAATCTTCAACACACACACAGCAACCAGTGATCGATCGATCATGTAAAAGAATCACAAGAGCTGACAATCATATTGCACCTTAGCACAGAACTTTCTGGAAGCAAAGGAGCTCTTGCATCTTTTAATGTAGTGATTGATGTTTGTACGCCGCTTCTCTGCAGCCTGGTAAGATGAAGTGAGGAATTAGCAGCTGTGCTGCGGTAAAAGGAAAGGACAGATTATTATCACATACAATTAACACCGGGAAGCAGTTTGTGCATTCTAATAGTGCCTTGTGATCCTTTAGCAGGCTGGTGAATATTTTACCATAAATAAGTAAAGCAGCTGATTACATGATGAGGGGTTCTCTTGCTCAGTGCTGATTCGGAAATGGTGGGTTTTAGTTGGGTGGAAACTGAGCCTAAATACCCTGTGTACCCTGAGATGAGTCTGTCACATGGGAGGCGAGATCAGAGTATTGTAGAGTGGGATGAAACACTGCAGAGATCGCGCCGCTTCGGAATCCGCAGCGGAAAACCAGATATTATGTATTTTTAAATCGTAAATTTAAGGGGGGGGGGGGGTGAAAACACTAATTATCTTGACATGTCAATCATATGAAGCCGGTGGGTTATGTAACTCAACAGCACCCACCCAAAACTGATATCACTTTTGGACACGATTGGCTTGCAGCTTCATTGGTTCAGCAGAAATTCTAGACATGCTTGTTTTTAAGTGTACGTAAACATTAACTAAGACCTCATATAAGTTTTACATTTTAATAATATTTCAAAAATCATTTATACTTTTTTACAGCTTTCATTAAAATAACACCTGGTGATCCTGCCATGAAGGTCCTTGTTCAGACACTTCCTGTTATGGAGTGACAACGCTCTGCCCCATCTTCCAATTGTACTCCTGTGTTGTCACCCTGTCACACAGGCTTATGAAGGCGACATATTAGGCATACATGGTACACTCTTATCACTTATCAGTAAACCCACCCTAAGGGCTCATTTACACCTTTCCAATGTGGTGTTTCACAGTAAGGGTACTTACCCACGGTACTGATGTATGAACATCAGATTCCAGGCAGAAAAGTCCTGCTTAAAAACACTGGGGTGAGCTGTATAATAGATAAAAAGAAATACTGCGCTAATTGTGTACAATTACAAAAGCAGCAACTAAAAAGTGAAATACACACCAAGTAAACAATGAAAAGAAATGTAGCTGCGCTGTGATAAAAAAATATATAAGACGATACTACTACGAGTAGTAATTGATGTGAAAATAAATGAATAAAAACAGTAAATAATGTATGACAAATGTGTTAAAATGTCAAATAATTAATTCTTTAAAGCGGTTGTAAACCCGCATATGCAATTTTTTTTTACACCTGCAAGGCAAAAGACATAATGAGCTAGTATGCACTGAATACTATCTCATTATGAAATACTTACCTCGGAACGAGCAGAAGAGAACTTACCTGGTCCACGCCGAGCGAGATGTCATCTTGACTCGGCGTGTCTTCCAGGTATCGCCGCTCCAGCGCTGTGATTGGCTGGAGCGTGCGCGCGGGAGACTTTAATTCGGCAAGGTCCGGCGGCTGCCGGTCCTTTAGCCGAGGATCCCCCTTGCGCATGCGCCGCTGCAATCAGCGGCGCATTGCGAGGAGAATATCTCCTAAACCATACAGGTTTAGGAGATATTCTCTATACCTACAGGTAAGCCTTATTATAGGCTTTCCTGTAGGTAAAAGTTTAAAAAAAGGCTATACAACCACTTTAAAGTCCAGAAAACAACAACACAGAATCTTCTTGAAAGGTTCAAATAAAGAAATCCACCACCAAAAGTAAAAACACCATAGGAAATGCACACTTACCAGATGGCAAGCAAGGGTGGCTTGCGGCTGTAAACCCCAGCCCGGGTCTTTAAACGTGGACCATAGCAGTCGCCAGTGGTGAAATCAATTGATCCTCAGATAGCGATGTCACCCAAGCAGATATGATGCAAAAAAAAAATAAGGACTTACCATAGTGAATTTCCGTAGGAGCAATATAAAATGAATAAGATAAAAAACGTACAAAAAACGATCGTATGAGCAGCATGTATAAGAAAAGCCGGCCGGCTAAGCGAACGCCCGTCCACTCGGACTGTCATGCGATGACGTCAGCACGTCTCCTCCTCCCGACGTTTCGTTTCGTCACACAAATGACGTCGTCTTTTTTGGCATCATATCTGGTTGGGTGATATTGCTATCTGAGGATCCATTGATACCCTTGCACCACTGGCGGTTGCTGTGGTCCACGTTTAAAGGCCCGGGCTGGGGTTTACAGCTGCAAGCCATCCTTGCTTGCCATCTGGTAAGCGTGCATTCCCTATGGTGTTTTTTCTTTTGGTGGTGGATTTCTTCATTTGAACCTTTCAAGAAGATTCTGAGCTGTATAATAAATGCATTGATTTGCGAATGAAAATTCTTCTGTCTCTATTTGTTATATGCACATATATGTGCGTGTACATGCGTTCTTACATAAAATACTGCCTAGCAGCGCATTTTGTTTTACTGATCTATACCCAAGTTTACGTGTGTGTACAAGCCAATTAAAACAATGGGCTGCATTTACATAGGTAAAAAAAAGGCTAAATGCTTTAAAACGTGGCATTTTGTTAGGTGCCCCGAGCAAGAGGCCTAACGCATGAATTAGGCATCCATTATTGCATGTGGAGCCATTCATTTTGTCATTTTAAATGGCATTCCAAAGCATTAAGGCAATACAGTTCAAATGCGCAGGCATTGCATTGCACCATAATGCATGGTAATGCATGCCAAAAATAATGCATGTCTGTTTTTTTTTTTTTTCATTTTGGTACATTACCAGCCTATTCTTTAGAATGGGCTGCCTTAAGACGGCGCACGTTAACATGTGAAAGAACCTATTAACGGATGTGCGATAGCGCAACCTACGAGGATGCCAAAGTTTAAATGAGCCCATAGAAATACCAAGAAACTATCGCAGGAGTTCATGTAGACAGGAAGTGGCTGCAGGAGATCAGCAACACTGAGATTTAAAAAAGTTGAAAACAGTATTTTATTAATACAACCCCATCTATAAAAACGCTGGGATGCTGTGTAAAATCTACAGAATGTAATGATTTCCAAATCTCATAAGCCCATATTTTATTGATAATAGAAAAAAAAAAAAAAACATGTAAAAAGAAAACTTAGTATTTTAAGGAAAAAGGAATTTTGAAAATGATGACAGCAACATGTCCCAAAAAAGTTCAGGCAGAACAACAGAAAGCTGGCAAACGAAGTAAGTGGTACTAACAAGGAAGAGCTGGAAGAACATTTTGCAACTAATTAGGTTAATTGACAACAGGTACAATGATCGGGTATAAAAAGATCATCTTAG
This sequence comes from Rana temporaria, assembly GCF_905171775.1. Lineage (NCBI taxonomy): Eukaryota > Metazoa > Chordata > Amphibia > Anura > Ranidae > Rana > Rana temporaria. Next base: position 380,173,262 of record NC_053491.1, on the reverse strand, counting down.
AGAGTCCGAGTGTCTCCGAAGTAAAGATGGCCAGAGGTTCACCAATCTGTGAAAAGCTGCATTTAAAAATTGTCAGACAATTTCAGAAAAAAAATTCAGAACGTAAAATTGCAAAGACTTTAAATATATCATCATCCACAGTACAATATTGTTAAAATTTTCCAAGAATCTGGAGAAATCTCTGTGTGCAAGGAACAAGGCCGAAACACAATATTGGGTGCCTCCTCACTCCACATCTACTGTGCTCAAACACGATAGATGTCGTCACTTGCTCCCCCCGACGCGTTGCGTCACATGTCACGTGACTTTTTCAAGGGCTTCAAAACCCTTGTGTGAACCCTCGAACCTTTGAAAAAGTGACGTGACATGTGACGCAACGCGTCAGGAGGAGCCAGTGACGACATCTATCGTGTTTGAGCACAGTAGATGCGGAGTGAGGAGGATATTCGCTTTATGCGTCTGATCGTTTTTAACACGCGCTGGTTGATTGAGCATATGTGAGTAACCTCAGACCCATTGTTATCAACTGAATAGGCTAATCAAATTTTAATTGGTGGTTATTATTGTGCAAACTGGGAGATCAGTCCATGTCACCATTGTTTGAAGTTATTTATATTATTTATGCAAGTATTTATTTATTTGAAGCATTCATTCATGCATTTATTTATCTGAAGTAATTTATCTGTGCCTTAATAGGAGGATGATTGTTGCGCACTATTGCTTGGCAGCATATACTCCCATCCAGATGATGTCTTTTTCATGGAAGGCCTTACATATTTCAGCAGTACAATGCTAAACCGCATACTGAATATATGACAACAGCATGGTTTCATAGTAGAAGGGTCCAGGTGCTTAACCACTTCAGCTTTGGAAGGTTTTACCACCTTCCTGACCAGGCCATTTTTTGCGATACGGCACTACGTTGCTTTAACTGACAATTGCGCAGTGGTGCGACGCTGTATCCAAATAAAATTGATGTTCTCTTTTTCCCCCCACAAATAGAGCTTTTTTTTCGTGGTATTTGCTCACCTCTGCGGTTTTTATTTTTTGCGTTATAAACAAAAAAGAGCGACGATTTTGAAAAAAAAATTGTTATAAAATACATCCAATAAAAAAACGAATTTCTTCATCAATTTAGGCCAATATGTATTCTGATACATATTTTTTGGTAAACAAAGTCCCAATAAGCATATATTGATTGGTTTGCGCAAAACTTATCGCGTCTACAAACTATGGGATATTTTTATGCCATTTTTCTTTATTTATTTTTACTAGTAATGGCGGCGATCAGTGATTTTTAGGGGGATTGCGACATTGCGCCGGACAAATCGAACACCCAAATTACGCTTTTTTGGGAACCAGTGACATTATTACAGTGATCAGTGCTAAACATATGCACTGTTACTGTACTAATGACACTGGCAGGGAATCGGTTAACATCAGGGGCCATCAAAGGGTTAACTGTGTGCCTAGGTGGTGCTTGCTAACTGTTGGGGGGTTGTTCTGACTGGATGAAGACAGGGATCCGTGTTTCTGCTTAGCAGGAACACAAGATCTCTATCTTCTCCCCTGTCAGAACGGCGGTCTGCCTTGTTTACATCACCGTTCTTCCTCTCTGGGGAACGATCGCAGGTGACCGGTGGACATCGGGTCTGTCGGACCCGCCGATTGGCATCCCCTGTGTCCAATCAGCGCATGATCACGCCCCCCAGTGTCCATTGCACAAAACGATGTACAGGTACGTCGTTTTGTGCAATAGAGCCGAGCTATCGCAGTAAAAGTGTGGTCGGCAAGTGATTAACTGGCCTGCCTGCAGTCCAGAGCTTTCACCAATTAAAAATATTTGGCGCATCTTGAAATGATTAACAGACCAAAGAAGACCCAGGACTGTTGAGCAGTTAGGATCCTATATCAGGGAAGGATGGGACAACATTTCTTCCCAAAACTCCAGCAACTGTCTCCTCAGTTCCCAGATGTTTACAAAAGAAAAGGGGATGCTACACTGTGGTAGACATGGCCCTGTCCCAACTTTTTTGAGACATGTTGCTGCCATCAATTTAAAAATTGCCTTATTTTTTTCATAAAATGGTACATCTTCTCAGTTTAAACATTTGATATGCTTTTTTTATCTTCTATTGTGAATAAAATATGGGTTTTCAGATCATTGAATTCTGTTTTTATATAGATTTTACGCAGCGTCCCAGATTTTTTTTTAGTAAACTGACAGTTGTTTATGGTGCACAGTTGTTGAATTGGGGTTTACTTCTACTTTTAAAGCAAATGTTCCTGTGGATGCGTCTCCCTCCCTATGTCGCCCAGGCCTTGCCAGCTCTTCCCCGCTGTCCATTCCTCAGTAAACAGGGCCGATTTCACAGTGAGAGAGCACAGTGCCCCCAGTGCATTGTATTTAATACTCAGCTGAGCAGCTCACCATCTGCTCTCCATCCCCAGCTCAGGACATGTCTGTTACTCTGGCACGGCTCAGGCCGGATGCTGAGCTTCAGCAGAAAAATATGCCAACGGGCACAATGATTCAGCAACTGCACACTCATCAGGCAAGACCGCTCATAAAGATTTCTCTCTTTGTGTCGGTAATCAGCAGCGCTTTATCATACTCATGGAAAGTCTAATCTGCCAGTGACAGTGACGTAGTGGAGGTATTGCAAAATATTTATCAGTTTTGGCGACAGCACCAAGTATAGGAGTGCATGTCCCAGCCAGTAAGATAAAGAACGATGTGCAGTGGCATGTCCAAAAAAAGGCAACAAGGCTCTGCTGCAAATACAGGGGGCTTATTTCTGTAATATTGTACACAGGGATCGTATCACCAGACCATTCATTTCAACAACAGTCTTCCTATATGATTTTATGTGCATTCTAAAATATTTTATGCATATTATTTACCTTTAAAAGCCTCCCTTGTGTGGGCATACAAAACTCACGAGACCATACCGCCCAACTTTTTTAGATGGGAATTGTAACGGTCAGGGGTTAACGCTGTTTACGATATTCCCGTCCACCAACCCACGATAGCTTATCCGACACTCCACAATCCGGCAGACAGGACCCATTGGATTTCTCCCAGAATAACGAGTGTAAATCAAGCAGATTACTTTGTTATAAGTATTGTCAGTGTTTCCATATCATGTTTATACTGCTCTTAGTTTTCAATAAGAGTCCTGTCATTTCTCAGGTTGCCAGTAAAATATGTGATTCGCCAGTAAAATTTCCATATTTTGTCAGTAAAAATTGCTGCAGGAGGTTGGCAACCCTGGCAGCAATTTAGAATTTGGATGAAATGTTTAGCACTGGGAAACACTTTTTGAAAGATAAAAAGTGAATTTTGTATACAACTATGTAGATCAAAATATCCCGTAGTTTGTAGATGCTATACCTTTGCTTATGCTTATTGAAATTTTTTACCAAAAATATGTAGCAGAATACATATTGACCAAAATGTATAAAAATTGTAGGCTTTTTTTTGTTTATAGCGCAAAAAAAAAAAAAAAAAATGCAGAGATGATCAAATACCACCAAAAGAAAGCTCTAATTGTGAGAAAAAAAGGACATCAATTTTATTAGTGTACAGCTTTGCATGACCACACAATTATCAGTTAAAATAATGCAGTGCCGTATCGCAAAAAATGGCCTGGTCATGAATGGGGGTAAATCTTCCAGAGCTTAAAGCGGAGCTCCACCCTCCACATCCACTCCCACGAATTGGAACCCTCCCCCCCTCCAGTGTCACATTTGACACCTTTCAGGGGGAGGGGGGTGCAGATACCTGTCTAAAGACAGGTATTTGCACCCACTTCCGGCCACACAGTCTGCGGGTAGACTGCGGGCAGGACGTCAGATCCCCCCCCCCCGTTGTGTTCTGGGAAACACTCGGCTCCCAGAACACAGCGGGAGCCAGTCAGCACGGCTCAACGCAACTCGCGCATGCGCTGTAGGGAACCGGGCAGTGAAGCCGGAGCGTTCCCTAACCGAGGATGGCGGGGGGCAGCAGAGTGACGAGCGATCACTCGTCCTCTGCTGCGGACGGCGCTGGACTCCAGGACAGGTAAGTGTGCTGATATTAAAAGTCAGCAGCTGCAGTATTTGTAGCTGCTGGCTTTTATTTTATTTTTTTTCAGCGGACATCCGCTTAAAGTGGTTAATCCTTATGTTGCTAGAATTAGAAAATAGATAGGATGGTATATTATATTTTACTTGTTTTAAACTTTGTTTTACATTTCTTCAGTTGCTTCCTGTTTTCTGGCCTAGGCCTAAAAGATGCCAACTATATCAGGAGTCTTCATCTGCAATTTTCTATATATATACAGTGCAGTCAGTGCACAGTATATAATACAGTGCATTGAAGAGGTTAAGGGGAACTCTATGATATAATTAAGAAAGAAAATGGCGTGGGGTCCCCCCCCAAAATCCATACCTGGCCCTTTGAATCTGGCATAGATTTTAAGTGGAACTCCACACCCATATCCAAACAAGCAGCATGGCAGGCTGATGACGAGCGAGCGCCCCCTCCCTCCCAAAGCACCTTGTCCCCTTGACGGGGACAAAAGGGCCTCTTCCCAACAACCCTAGCCATTGGTTGTCAGGGTCTGCGGGCGGAGGGCTTATCAGAATCTGGAAGCCCCCTTTAACAATAGACAGTTTTTGACAATTCCTTTATTAAAAAAGAAAAAAAAAGTGTCCCGCAATGTCCGTCCATACATCCTCAATCACGCTGCCCGACGGACCCAGGTGCAGGGAAAAAAAGAATTTTGCACCATTTTGGTGTGGATAAGATGTGATTTGAGCCATATAAAATGTATGTCTCAAAATCACTCAATCATGCGGAGGCACAGGATCCTGTGTCGCGCCCGCACCCATCACGACGGTCGGAAATTGAGGGCGCGGCCTTGCAGCATTGTGAAGGCCCAAGATTCCTTCTGTGACCTGGCGCCATCTGGTGGTGGCCGTTCGCATTACAAGTAAAACAGCAGTCCTTAAAGTGTTTTTTCACTGTTTTCACTGTCATCTCCTTCCCTCTAATTAGAACCCCCAAACATTATATATTTTTTTTATTCTAACACCCTAGAGAATAAAATGGCGATCGTTGCAATACTTTCTGTCACACCGTATTTGCACAGCGGTCTTACAAGCGCACTTTTTTGTGGGAAAAATACACTTTTTTTAATTAAAAAATAAGACAACAGTAAACAGTAAAAAATTCTACAGGTTGCATGTTTTGAGTTACAGAGGAGGTCTAGGACTAGAATTATTGCTCTCGCTCTAACGATTGCGGCAATACCTCACATGTGTGGTTTGAATACTGTTTACATATGCGGGCGCTACTCAGGTATGTGTTCGCTTCTGCACGCAAGCTTGGTGGGACGGGGCGCGTTTTCTGGCTCCTAACTTTTTTAGCTGGCTCCTAGATTCCAAGCAAATTTGTCAAACCCTGCTGTAGTCCACATAGGTGAACGGGGATGTTCTGATAACACTACTTGAGATAACACTGCAGAGAGCACAAAAGATTACAAGCTTGCTGGATTTCTGGTAGGATCAACATGTATTTTTTGCAATTCAGAAACAGCTATAACAAATCACTTTTAATTGTATATTTACCAAACACAAACATTAAAAAGCAATAAAAAAAATGCATCATTGAATGCACTTTACTGATCAAAGTGCTATAACCTTTGTGCAAAATCTGGCGCAGCTCTACACAGAAACCAATCAGCTTCCAGATTTTTTTGTCAAAACTAAATTGAACAAGCTGAAGTTAAAGCTGATTGACTACCATGCACAGCTGCACCAGATTTCGCGTTCTCCAGTTTTAGTAAATCATCCACAATGTAGCCCATGAAGATTAATTCTGCTCAGTTTTGTCTACTGTTTTTTCAAGTCTGACATGCCTGGGATAGAATATCTGTTGGCTTTTTACTGCTCTCTGTGCCCATTTTGCATTCACTTTATTTTGTCTGATACCTGTCCCTGGGACAGGAAGTTGGGAAATGTCCCTAAAGGGGCCAACAAAAATGTTAGAAGGAAGTAGTTCCAATGCACCTGCCCTCCACCTCCAGGAGATTGCCCCTTTTATCTAGCCCTTTCCTTCCCAGTCCGACTGTCCCTGGTCTGCCCCTTTTATTCATTGGATTATAGCCCTTTCAATATGGAGTCTCAGCATCAGCAAATATACATCCACTCCTTAGGACGTACACCCATGGAATTTTTGATATTAGAATAACTCCTCCCAAGATCCAACCCACTGTATCATGAGATAAGATCTGGTGAGAGGCAGGATGCTGTGCTGTTTTCAGAAAGCTATGTAAAACCCTGCCAGTCCCTCCCACCTGCCATGATCTGTCTGCTTGACATAGAGATACACAGAAACCCGGTGATTACATCACTGGGTCTAAAATAAGGTATGCAAGGAAAATGAAAAGGTTTCATTTAAAATTTTATTCAGTGGGGGGAGCAGCTGAGAAAGCAAAACATTAGTAGATAAAAATTCAGCTCTAAAAAAACAAAAATGTATGAAATATAATAGTATGCATCAACACCAGAGTTTAATGTCCTGAATGGACAATCTAATTTCATTGTTCCCGCCACCCAAACAAGCTTCTGTATTTTTTAAGAGGCAGCTCACTCAAAATTAATATTTCGACTTTGGTGGATGCTGTAAAGCTAAAGTGTGTGTGTATAGCAACATTCTTTGCTAGTTTTAGATAGGGTAGGGTTAAAACCCCTGCCAGGTTTATTTTTGTTGTCTGAGTACCATTGGGGAAATTTTCCTTCACTTCATGTCACAGAGACACAACAGGAAGTTAGTGGAAAATTGGACCTTGCGGGTGTTTCGTCAGATTAGAGCGACCCGTCAGAATGTGTAACGGAAGTGACATTCTGTCGCCGCCATCTTGCTACACACCGCACTCATCCATAGTAAGGATACACTGAGAAGGGGGGAAGCTGACATCTTGTTACACCCACCTGGGTTTTGCATTTTACACTTATTTTTAACAGTAAAGTGAGTTTATATAGTGAAATCCAGTACTTAGAACTCAGTCTGACTGGTTAGATGTTGAATTTTAAAAGCAGCAAACTTTTGTCAGATTAGCAAACCTAAGAGATCAGCAGGCTTGCCGCTGCTTTTAATATTCATCTAACCAGTCAGATGGAGTTCGAAGTACCGGATTTCACTATATAAACTCACTTAAGTGTAAAATGCAAAACTCCGGTGGGTGTAACAAGATGTCCGCTTTCCCCCCTCTCAGTGTATCCTTACTATGGATGAGTGCGGGGTGTAGCAAGATGGCGGCGATGGAACGTCACTTCCGTTACACATTCTGACGGGTTGCCTAATCTGATGAAACACAGTAAAATGAATAAATGTCTACATGCTAACACCCCCTAACCCTATGTAAAAAGAAGTTGCTACACCACAGCCTACGGAAACAAGGACAGAAGTTGAGGTTGTTTTTGTTTTTTTTTAGCTAACTGGGGGGTGGGTTAACGAAAGGTATGATATTTTTCCCTGCAATTTCCTAAGCACCAGGGTTTCCCAAAGATCTCAGTGGGTCTGGTGGTGCGGTGTCACGTTAATCTTTCCTATTTCTTGCACTAAATCTTATCCAACTGCCCAACACCCAACACAGGACATGGAGAGGCTCAGTGAAGGTGGAGGTAAATGTGTGTAAGTGTCTCATGGGGACCCCCAGCTCATAAAAGGACAGCTTTCCAGCCTCGTAATCCAAACATAGTCCCAATTTTCTGTAGGAAACTGAAACGGGTAAGGCTATTACACTTGTGTTGTGTATAGCAGAATAGCGATTCTCCCATATACGTAGTCCCCAGGACTTGTCATTCTCGCCAATAATGCACTGCCCCCCTTGTCTTTCTATACTGGAATAGCTCACCCCAACACAGCAGTTTCCCAGTTCACTCCACTCCACTTCCCAATAGTGTTTTCCAGAAGAGAAAGAGGTCAGGCTTAAAACTTGACATGACTGGAACCTCACAGGTGTTTGGTAGTATTTCTGGCCCATCCCATGCCAAGAAGCCATTTTCAGATCTTCAGAGATGGCTACGTCGTTGCCAGCTGTGTTCACATCCAGTGATATGGCTGAAATCTGGGGAAAATTGAACCCGCTGCTATCCGCTTGTGTGGCACAATTGTCAATGGCTGTGTGCAATATTGCTGAAATTAAAGTCATATCCAAGTCTCCTACTTTATGGACATCATCATCAACCACGACCTTGAAGGTTTCATCTTTACTATCATCAGAAACACAAAGGAGTTGGTCTTTTAAAACGGTTATCGGGTCAGATATGCTACACAGCTCCTCAGTGAGACAGATCTTCTTGGAAAGTTCATCATTTTTTATTTTCAGCTGCTGAATGAGACCGGTAACTGAGAGGGAGAGCGTCTTTTCTTCGGATGAGATCATGATGGGGATCATTTTCTCTAGAGAGTTCAGCTTCTCTCTGAATTCTCCAACCAGGGCAGTAAAACGCTGTATTAAAACGCCAGCTTTCTCCTGAACTTCTTTCCCGTGGTCCTGCAGACGTCGTACCCTATTTTCAGTCTCCTCTCTGTCTGAGGTCAGGTTATCCAGAACACCTTTCAGTTTCTCCTTCTTCTTTTCAGAAGCCTCATCCAACAACTCCACTTTGTGACCTACGTGGTCTCCTGCCAAACTGCAGGACACGCAGATACAGACTGAATCCTCAATGCAGTAATACTCCAGGATCTTCTTGTGGACAGGACACTTTTTATCCTCCATAGAAGTGGTGGGGTCAGTTAAGATGTGTTCTGGTGCCTTGCTGTGGACTCTCAGGTGCTTATCACACAGAGACGCTTCACATAATAAGCAAGATTTAACAGCCGGTACAGGAGAGTCCACACAATAAGAACAGCACACTCCAGTCTCCTTCTCATCTGGCTGAGTAGATGGAAAACATCTCATGATGTTACAAAGAGTTATGTTCCTTTGCAGTGCTGGACGCTCCATGAACTCGCTTCTGCAGTCAGGACAGGAGTAAACTCCTAGGCCTTGTTGTGTATCCAGGGCACAATTGATACAGACCCGGCAGAAGTTGTGTCCGCATCTCAGCGTTACGGGATCTGTGAATATGTTCAGACAGATAGAACAATTCAGCTCGTCTCTCAAAGAAGATGCCATTGCTCAAAGCAGCCTGAAAGAAATGAGAGCAGAAATAATAGTTTCTGTTTCCTGTGAAAGAGTAAAGTCTACTCCGCCTTCCTGCAATCGGATCCAGGTAACCTTTGTAGCCAATATCTGATGCACTGTTTCTATGTGTTTGGAATGCAGGAACTAGGTTACAAGACATTTATCTAAAAATGTTTAGCATGTCCGTCAAGGCAGTCATTGACAGAAACTAAATAGATCCCCTCTACTAAGAAGTGTGTGAAGTCTAACATGTTCTTAGTTAAATTGTTATTAGTTTCATTTTTTTTTTAAATTAACCACTTGCTTACTGGGCACTTATACCCCCCTCCTGCCCAGGTGAAATTTTAGCTTCCGGCACTGCGTCGTTTTAACTGAAAATTGCGCGGTCGTGCGACGTGGCTCCCAAACAAAATTGACGTCCTTTTTTCCCCACAAGTAGAGCTTTCTTTTGGTGGTATTTGATCACCTCTGTGTTTTTATTTTTTGCGCTATAAACAAAAAAAGAGCGACAATTTTGAAAAAAAATTCAATATTTTTTACTTGTTGCTATATTAACCGGTTAACGTCCGCCGCATGTACATATACGTCCACAGAATGGCACGTACAGGCATATGGGCGTACATGTACGTCCCCGCCTTTCCGCGGGTCGGGGGTCCGATCTGGACCCCCCACCCGGTACATGCAGCGGTCGGTAACCCGCGGGGAGCGATCCGGGACGAGGGCGCGGCTATTCGTTTCTAGCCGCCCCCTCGCGATCGCTCCCCGGAGCTGAAGAACGGGGAGAGCCGTATGTAAACACGGCTTCCCCGTGCTTCACTGTGGCGGCTGCATCGATTGAGTGATCCCTTTTATAGGGAGACACAATCGATGACGTCAGACCTACAGCCACACCCCCCTACAGTTGTAAACACACACTAGGTGAACCCTAACTCCTTCAGCGCCCCCTGTGGTTAACTCCCAAACTGCAACTGTCATTTTCACAATAAACAATGCAATTTAAATGCATTTTTTGCTGTGAAAATGCCAATGGTCCCAAAAATGTGTCAAAATTGTCCGAAGTGTCCGCCATAATGTCGCAGTCACAAAAAAAACCACTGATCGCCGCCATTAGTAGTAAAAAATAATAATAAAACTATCCCCTATTTTGTAAATGCTATACATTTTGCGCAAACCAATCGATAAACGCTTATTGCGATTTTTTTACCAATAATAGGTAGAAGAATACGTATCGGCCTAAACTGAGGGGAAAAAAATTTATATATGTTTTTGGGGGATAAAGTGGATAAATAGCCCAATTTTTTTTTTTATATTTTTTTTTCTCAGTCTAGGCCAATACGTATTCTTCTACATATTTTTGGTAAAAAAAAAAAAATCGCAATAAGCGAGTGGTTTGCGCAAAAGTTATAGCGCCTACAAAATAGGGGACACAATTATTATTTTTTATTATTTATTTTTTTACTAATTTTTTTTTAGTAATGGCAGCGATCTGCGATTTTTATTGGGACTGCGACATTATGGCGGACACATCAGACACTTTTGACACATTTTTGGCACCATTCATTTATACTGCGATCAGTGCTATAAATATGCACTAATTACTGTAAAAATGTGACTGGCATTGAAGGGGTTAACACTAGGGGGTGAGGACGGGGTTGAATGTGTACCCTGCATAGTGTTTCTAACTGTGGGGGAAGGGGACTGACTGGGGGAAGTGACCGATCTGTGTCCCTATGTACAAGGGACACACATCGGTCTTCTCTCTCCCTGACAGGACGTGGATCTGTGTGTTTACAGGAAGTAGTTAAAATAATAAACATGTTATGCTTACCTGCTCTGTGCACTGGTATTGCACAGAGCAGCCCTCATCCTCCTCTTCTGGGGTCCCCCACTCACGCTTCTGGCTCTTCCTCTTCGGTGAGTGCCCTCAAAGAAAGCTGCTTACTTGCTCCCGAGCCACCCTGTCTGGTCTTGTAGACACAATAGAAATTGAGAGTGCCGGTTCACACTACCGCGACTTGGGATCCGACTTGTGTTGCCCCAAGTCGCGTGACATGAGAAAATCAATTGAAGTGAATGAGAGCCGTCTTAATGTACACTACTGAAGTCGCTCCGACTTCAGAAAAGGTTCCTGTACTATTTCAAGGTGACTTCTATACAACTTGTACCCATAGATTTCAATGGAAGTTGCGTACATCCAGGGGGTAAGCAGAAACCATCTTATCAACTCGGCAAAGGAGAGTAGATGACCATCAGGCATGATATCTCGCACAGCCCTAATCCCATGTCCAGCCCAGATCTGTGGATCAGGCACAGTCTACAGGTGAGGTATTAGCGAATTGCCCCACAAAGGGGTGTAGGGAGAGAATATTCGTGGCTCAGCCAGAGACACCGAGACCTGTCACCACACCAATGTTGTAGTTTTCATAGGAGTATTATCCTGTGGGCTGGACCTAGGCCCCCTATATACCAGGTTGTTCTAAATAGGACCCGGGTATCGCCGCCTCCATGTTTACTGCGGGATTGATCCTGTGCAAACCACCACCGCACCGACACCAAGACAGCTGGCCAGTAATATTTCTTAAAGCTAACCTATTAGCATTCTTAACCAATTATTCTCTTCTGGGCTTTAATGATGGAAGGCACAGGGACAGCTTGTTCTTAAAATGAAGATTCCTCGCTTCCTGCAGCTTTATTAATAAGTGAAGGCTCTGTTAAGAATTCACTTTGACTCAGCAACAAGTGCGTATTCCTTCTGTCTTTTCTCTGATGCCTCGGCCCAATGACATGTAAATTGCAGCAAGCGCAGTGTCTTGTCCTGATTAAATGTGGTCACACAGTAATGACAAAGGTTGTAATGATTAAAGAGATTTTCCCGGTGGAAACTCAAGCTGTAACCACAGATCCCTATCCAAAAATATAATTCAGTAAGCAGAAGTGGTACTCTGAACTCCAGGCACATACATTTTCATTGAAGTGTATTTCTCTAGAGGTAAAAATTATTTAAATCCACTTTGTGTGCACCAAATGTCTTTGAAAACACAGATATTACTTTGTAAAGGTCGCAGTGACATCATCACTGTGCTGTATATAGCCTGTGCAGTGATTAGAGCTGTGAAAGGGACACAGGTGGCTCCACCCACTACAGGCTGACTGCAGAGAATTACAGGAGGGGTTGGAGACTAGACCAGTCTTCCTGCACAAGAAAAAAGAGCAGGAGTGAACAGTCTTTTCACATGGGCGTTCCGTATGTCACTTTTTTCTTCATCTGCTCTGCCCCCCAAAGAACCTTGCCCCCATGTTGATGCGGACAAGGGCCTCTTCCTGTCAACCCTGGCAGGTGATTGTCGGGCTCTGCGGGCGGGGGGCTTATCGAAATCTGAAAGCCCCTTTTAACAAGGGGGCCCCCAGGTCCCTGCCCCCCCTATGTAAATGAGTATCGGGTACATCAAAACCCCTACCCATTCACTCCAAAAAGCAGTGTAATGTAAAAAAAAGACCGTTTTTGACAAGTCCTTTATTAACCACTTAAGGACCGCCTAACGCCGATATATGTCGGAAGAATGGCACGGCTGGGCACAATCACGTACCTGTACGTGATTGTTAAATGCCCAGCCGTGGGTCGTGGGCACGCGCCTGCGACCCGTTCCGAAGCTCTGCGGCCGCTGGGCCCACGGACCCGATTGCCGCCGGAGTCCCGTGTTCGGTTACCGGAGCTGAAGAACGGGGAGAGGTGTGTGTAAACACACCTTCCCTGTTCTTTGTTGTGGCGCTGTCATTGATCGTCTGTTCCCTGATATAGGGAAAGGCGATCAATGATGTCACACGTCCAGCTCGCCCCCTTACAGTTAGAAACACACATGAGGTCACACTTAACCCATACAGCGCCCCCTAGTGGTTAACTTCCAAACTGCAATTGTCATTTTCACAGTAAACAATGCATTTTTATAGCATTTTTTGCTGTGAAAATGACAATGGTCCCAAAAATGTGTCAAAACTGTCCGATGTGTCCTCCATAATGTCACAGTCACGAAAAAATCGCTGATCGCCGCCATTAGTAGTAAAAAAAAAGTATAAATTTTGTGCAAACCAATCGATAAACGCTTATTGCGATTTTTTTTACCAATAATAGGTAGAAGAATACGTATCGACCTAAACTGAAGAAAAAAAAAGTATTTTTATATATTTTTGGGGGATATTTATTATAGCAAAAAGTAAAAAATATTGAATTTTTTTCTAAATTGTCGCTCCATTTTTGTTTATAGCGCAAAAAATTAAAACCGCAGAGGTGATCAAATACCACCAAAAGAAAGCTCTATTTGTGGGAAAAAAGGACGCCAATTTTGTTTGGGAGCCACGTCGCACGACGTGCAATTGTCAGTTAAAACGAGGCAGTGCCGAATCGCAAAAAGGTGCCTGGTCCTTTACCTGCATTTTGGTCCGGGTCTTAAGTGGTTAAAAAAATAGCTCCGAGCTGTATTCTCCCCGAGCCGTCTTTTCCCAGGACAGTCTTCTCCCGCTCGGCTCGGGGAGAAGACAGCTCGGATTTGGGACTTTCCCTTTTCCCATTTAGTGTCCGCCATGTTAAAATGATACACAGGCCTATTTCACCCCTTAGGCCGCGTACACACGGTTGGTCAAAACCGATGGAAACAGACTGAAGGACCGTTTCATCGGGCCAAACCGATGGTGTGTGGGCCCCATCAGTCAGTTATCCTTCGGTCAAAAATTTTAGAACTTGCTTTAAAATTGAACCGATGGACGCCTAACCGATAGGTCAAAACCGACGGTTAGTATGCAAAAGCATCGGTTAAAAACCCGCGCATGCTCAGAATCAAGTCGACGCATGCTTGGAAGCATTGAACTTCATTTTTCTCAGCACGTCGTTCGTGTTTTACGTCACCGCGTTGGACTCGATCGTTTTTTTAACTGATGGTGTGTAGACACATCAGACCATCAGTCAGCTTCATCGGTTAACCGATGAGAACGGTCCTTAGGATCGTTCTCATCGGATGGACTGATCGTGTGTACGCGGCCTTATAGGCTCCAAAAGATCAGTCTCCTTACTTCCCCAGGATGTTGGTGTTGCACACATCAGACAGTTGTCTTTTTCATATTTTTTGGACTTGCCCTGCTATAGCCACATACTGGCAAGGTGTGTTACAACTTATTGCTACTAAAGCAAAAATAGTAATCCCTCCTGAACCTAGAGAGATTGCTTATTGGGTCTATTACACATCCTTCTCAGCTTGTTGCCATTTTATGGCCGTAAGGCAATTACATTGAGATGGAAAAAAACTCCCCTCCCACAGTGCATTTTGGATGAATTTGGTTAATTCTAACTTGCCCTTATATCCGGCCACATATGTAAATAGACGATGTCCCTTGTAAGTTTCAGAGAGTATGGTCCTGATGGTTAGACAATCCCTCCACTGCTATGACAGTGACTGAAGCCTCGTACACACGGCCGGGTTTCCCAACGGGAAAACCGCGAGGAGCGCTTTTGGCCGGGAATCCCAGCCGTGTGTATGCTCCATTGCAGTTTTTCCGACGGGAAAACTGCCCAAAAACTGCCGGACAAAAAAAGAAAACCTGCTCTCTTTTTTCCCGCCGAGATTCCCGGCAGACTTTTTCCCGGCAGTTTTCCCGATGGGTTTTCATCTGAGTTTTCCCGATGGGAAAACCTCTCGTGTGTATGGGGGAAAAGTTACCGAGCAGGTTCTCGGTTTTCCCCCCGGGAATTTCCAACGGATCTTTTCCCGTCGGGAATCCCGGTCGTGTGTACAATGCATGATACCTCTACTTGAACCTTTTGTATGTATTTTACCTTCTTAGGGTGATGGTTTCCTAATGGTTGTATACCTTATATGTACACTATTGGGTTTGCTCGAGCCATACACCTTAAAATGAATGTGTATTTTTCTCTTATTACTTTGTATTTTGCTTTATTGTTTTTGTTCTTTTGTATCTTAGGCCAGTCGGCTTCGCCCCTGCGTGGGCAGCTTTTTGTTCTATTTTAGTATGGCTAGATGACTAAACGTAATAAAATTAATTGTCCACCAACTCTGGAAATACACAGTAGCTGCAGAAGGACTTCTCTGTGTTCATTCATTAAAAGGTAGAAGCAGCTGGCGAGGTCATCACTGAGTGATACCTGAATACATTTTTTCTCTTCCAATATGTCTGTGAAGGTTTTGATTCATGGAAGTCATGGTACAGCTAGTAGTAATCAGTCATATTCAGCATGATGATTCTGTAAGGCCTCGTACACATGGCCGAGTTTCTCGGCAAAAACCAGCAGGAAACTTGCTGGGAGAATTTTTTTTGCCGAGGAAACCGGTCGTGTGTACATTTTCATCGAGGAAACTGTCGAGAAACTCAACGAGCCAAAAAGAGAGCATGTTCTCTATTTTCTTGACGGGAATGGAGAAAATTGGCTTGTCGAGTTCCTCGACAGCCTAAAAAGGAACTCGACGAGGAAAACGATGTGTTTCGCCCGTCGAGTTTCTCAGTCGTGTGCACGAGGCTTCAGGCTGATGTCACACGAGTGACCTTGACTTGTGGTGACCAAAATATCCAAAAGACTGCCTGTTTTTCTTTATGGATTCGCTCCCTCACTTCCAAGTTTATTGAGATGTCACTCTTTCACTGCTTCGTCACTAGCAAACCAAGATTTGGCTATGTTCAGGGCCAGCCAGAGGACAATTCCACAGATGTAAGTCCCTTGTGACTGGTAATGAGTCGTCCATGCGACATAAGCTTATGGTTGAAAATATTTCACCGCTTATCCTGTTGGCTTCTTCAGTTGACAATTATCATTGGATGCAGTCACTGTTCTGCTGACAAATTTCCGCCTGGCTTCTTTGATTTTTTAATCGAAGGGTGTCATGCAGGAGGAGATCCACAAATCGAATTTGCACAGTGTATGGCCAGCTTTTGCATATATCATATTGGATCCTTCATCACATTTACACCCAAGCTTGTTCTGTGTTCCTATATATGTTTGATTAATGACTGCCATGGTTAGCAAATAACACAATTTTAAACTATAGATGAAAGGATTCTTCTCTCAATATCTCCCCCTCATTTCAGAGATTAAAGGTTTACTTTAAAGAAACTTCATTTCTTTCCGCATACAGTAGAAAGTGCATTATCAGCATGTGCAGAAATGATATTCCATTTGAAATGATTCTTTTCAAGTCTGTTTAAAGAAGCAAATGATTTGAAATAAGCAGTTTTCATCAAAGTGCATGTACGCTTGAAGTCAAATGTACTCTACGAACCTCTGACCTGGCTTTGGGCAGCCTTTATCTGGCATGGTCTGGTTTTTCTACAGCAGGTTCAATTGGACCTCATATGATAATAGTGGGTCTGTTCTATTGAAAGTCCTCTGTCCCCCAAAGTCTAATCACTTGCAAAAATGATTAAAAAATAAAGCTATTGATAAATACATAAAAAAAAGAAAAAATCCTTTCGCCCTGACTTTCAAGGTGTGTAGGTGATGTCGCACATTTTTTTTAAATTTAACCTATGGATTCCTAACCAATCAGAAAAAAACGATCGTTAATAGGCACAACCATCGGTTAAAAATCCACGCATGCTCAGAATCAAGTCCACGCATGCTTGGAAGCATTGAACTTCGTTTTTTTCAGCACGTCGTTGTGTTTTACGTCACCGCGTTCTGACACGATCGTTTTTTTAACTGATGGTGTGTAGGCACGACGGACCATCAGTCAGCTTCATCGGTTAACCTATGACAACGGTCCTTCAGACCGTTTTCATCGGATTGACTGATCGTGTGTACGAGGCTTAAGTGATGTTACTGTTCCTCACCGCTGCCTCCTAGGATCGCTGGAGATTTGAAATCCCACTAGAATGCACTCTAGGTCATTGTAGGTGCATATTGTTGGGGGTTTTTGGGCTCCCAGCTATCCCAAGAGGGAGTAACATTACCCAAGCATCTTGAAAGCCAGGGCGAAGGAATATTTTTTAAATGTATTTATCAATAACTTTATTTTTAAATCACCTTTGCAGGTGATTTGACTTTGGGGGAGGGAGCTTTCAATAAAGGGTACCTTCAGTTTTCATGGAAGGTCTACTTTAAAGTGAATGTGAGCTTTGACTGTGCTAGTTGAACTTAATGGAAATTAGTGGTCTTCAAACTGTGACCTGGGGACCAGATGTGGCCCTGTACTTAACTTTATCCAGCCCTTGGGGCACTATTCTTCCCTTTGATACAAAACACAATTTTTTCCACTGACATGACCAATGGGGCATAATTTCTGCCACTGACACCAACTATGGGCCAATATTCTGCCCACTGACACCAACGATGGGGCACTATTCCTCCTACTGACACCAACATTGGGGGATCTCAAGATGGGGCCTTGTTTACACTTACTGACGCCAAGGCAGTTTCTTCTCCCACTAGCCAAAGTCCAGACCTCCTAAAGTCTGAAGGACAGTAAACAGGCCCTTTGTTTAGAAAGTTTTGAGACCCCTGATATACAGCAACGGTATACATTTTTGGAATAGTTCTACCTTTTATCATTAAATATACATCCCAAAGCCACAGTCATGAGTTTAGAAGATCACTGCAGGTTGAGGTGGCTTTTGAGACCTTCCAGGACAGAAAGATGTCACATTACTTATGCCCATAGGGTCATCTGATCATTTATGACCATCCCAACCAGTGTCTGCATTGGATAACACGAATACCTTTTGGATGATGCCATAGAGAAGCTGGGCTCTCTTTAGTCCAGGAACATGCAGCTGTTCTAAAAATGGGATGTGAAGCCAGAAAAGGGATGTGCTTTAACTGAGAGAGAAAATTATTAATTTCATAATTTCCCAACTCATTACAGTCCATAAAATTTGTGGCACTTTTTTTTTTTTTGCTCCTTTACGGCAGCTTCACACTGAACCTAAGTCGAAGGGGCGAAACTGCTACCATGTTTACTGTATTTTAATCAGTTGGAGAACAATTAGATGAATTTTCAACTTTCATTTTTTGATAAAAGATCTTCCCTGGTCTGGGCTAGCTTTCCAGCACAGGACTCTTAATGAATAATGAATTTCAATATCGCTGCAACTGTATGAGTGAACTTTTTTTTTTGTTTGTTTGTCAATGTATACTCCACATCACCCCATCGGTGATTAGGTTAAAGATTAGAATCTCAGACTAATGTCTAGAGATATCGAGCGGAATTCTGTCTGCAGCGTTACAGCGCCTCGCGCATAATAATGACACTTGTAACGGGCTGAATGGTTGTACGGGAATTTATCGGACTGAGCAGCAGTCAGATTTAAGAAAAGTGTCAGGAGGGAT
The DNA here is from genome assembly GCF_905171775.1 of Rana temporaria. NCBI lineage: Eukaryota > Metazoa > Chordata > Amphibia > Anura > Ranidae > Rana > Rana temporaria. Next base: position 380,154,758 of record NC_053491.1, on the reverse strand, counting down.
CAATACACAGACGTAATGTAGACTGAATATACGCCACGGCCGGGTATTATAAGGCGTAACTGTACTGCTGATTAGGGGTTATTATTTTCTACCAGTAAAGTCAAACTCTGAGTTCATTTGCAAAGTTTTATTTAACACCAAGGAATCTGGTAATTTTGTAGGGCATAACTACAAAGGGGCAACGGCTCCTGGGCCTATGATATCAGGGGGCCCTTAAATGGCTGATCCTCCACTTTTTCTACCCACTTATTTTCTGCATACAATGAAACAATATTTCTTTGTCATTCATGTCTATTTTTTACAACTGTTGTGAGAACTTAGGGTTAGGCTTTACATCCATTTAAAAGAGATATATGGCTAAAGCTTTTTTGGCCATAGCATGAAAAGGTAGAGTGGAGAGTTGGCAACTCGTTCTTTTCGTCTGAATATTTTCGTTTATTGTACCAGGCAGAGTGTACAAAATATAGTGGCATTTTTTGGCCGTACTTCTCTTGTGGGTCACAGAAGTGCACTTACTTTTGTCTTACTGTAACCCAGAGAGGGCTATTGCCCACTATCAGCTGACGTGCCAGGCTGTGGAAGGATCTGACAACATTGTCAGCTGTGCCCTCTACTCTCCAGCCCGGCATTCTAGTGAGTGCTGGAGGAGCAAATCGGAGAACAGTGATCAGCAGTCATGTGATTGCTTGGTTCTCAGGCTTAAGCCCCATACACACGATAGAACTTTTTGACAACAAACTTCAAAATGACCAGGTTTTTCGAAAAATCTGCCCGTGTGTACACTCCATCGGACAAACTTTTTCAGTTTATCGGACAAACTTCGCTCTGCAAACAGACAAACTTTCCGGGAACAAAATTCCTATGGTGCAAAGTCCTGCTGTGTGTACAGAAATCCATTGGACTTAAGTCCAAAGTACAAACACGCATGCTCAGTCAGAACCAATGCAAAAGATCAGACAACAATACAGAAGTTGATCAAAGGGTGGCGGTAAAGAGCTGAAAAACCACATGATTTTGGAAAAGTTTGCTGAAAAAGTCCAGCCATGTGTATGCATACGAAAGTTCACGGCCAACGCCCTTCGAACAAAAATCCACGGAAAAGTTTGTTTGAAGTCCGATCGTGTGTATGAGGCTTTAGAATCGATATAGGACAGCTGTAGCATCACACTGATGCTGCAGCGTAGAGGTTAGTATGGATATTTGGTTTTTTTTACAAACCCATACTTCTCCTTTAAAGCAAATCTAAACCCAGCATATTAAGGCTTACCAGTTCTTACATGTAGTAGCTGCATTAGATTTTATTTCATGCTTGTTTTTCCCTTTATTTTCACCTGTGATCCTGTCAGTAACACTCATCCTCTACTTTCTGGTCTACGCAAATCCTCAACTGTATAATGTCTGCCTTTGGTCATTGTGACAAACTCCCCTGGGACAGAGGCTTTTGGAGGGGACTGAAGGCTAGCCTCTTGCCTACCGACTATGGGCCCTGGTATTTGAGGGACCTACAGTACAAGCTTTTAGGAATATGTTCTGTTATATAATGCAAAGGACCTTATTACATTTAACAATCAAGGAAGCCATGATGATCTCTGCCAACCCGAAACTCAGAAAATAGATGTATGTGAAAAGAAAGCTGATTAATGAGATCTGGAAAGCCCTGGGTCTTCTGTTGCCTACTAATCTGAGGTGAGGTGAGATCAATGTTTGTATTGTTAATTGTTCTAATTAACTCACCTATTGTTTGTGCTAGCACACTATTATGTGCAATATACTTTGTGAGCTCGGTGCTGGCAGTCTGACCTGGAATGGGATCTCTGATAAATCACAACATTTTCCAGGTGGCTAGTTTTATCAAATTAATGTTTCTAGTATATGTTGGCCAATTTGACTAACTCTTGAAGGATCCTCTATGATCGGATTAGCCATGAGTCAGCTCTACCTCGTTATCTAAACCCTTGTGTGATGTTTTGGGTAAATATTTGGTTTTATTATTCATGTGGTGACTGAGAGCCGGTTCACACTTCCGCGGCACGACTTCGGGGGCGACTCTGCAATTCGTCCTGAAGACGACTTCAGAGGCGACCTGCATAGAAGTCAATGCAGGTCCCCCCGAGCTGCCCCCGAAGTCGTGCAAGAACCTTTCTCTAAGTCGGAGCGACTTGCATCGCTCATATTAGAACGGTTCCATTGCATTGAATGGGACGCCTGACGAGTCGCCCCAGTGGGAACCGGCTCTGACCTCATTTTCAAGTGTATAAAAACCTGTATTTCTGTTCAATAAGCAGTCATTACTTTGGTTTTTACCTCACATCTTGTTTGTGTATGATTTTTGGGGTAAAAAGAGCTGGTATTAGCTATTGATCTGCTTGGAACAGTTTGGGGGGCAGGAGGTGCTGTGGAAGGCGGATGGAAGCACCTAGTCGGAGTGCCCAAGCGGTTCCATCACAGTCATCCCCATTACATTGTGGATTGATTAGATAAGTAGTGCACAAAAAGAAAGAAAAGGATGCTTGTGCTTTCTGTCCAGCTCACAGCAAGTGACAAAGACAATGCAGATCTGGTAGGATCAACCAGCATTTTCTGTATTTGCTGGAAATGTTCTTAGCCTGAAAAAAAGCAAACCAATGTAGCCACCGCATCTAAGGGCTTTTTCACACTTCCCGGGAGGCCCGTGAATGCGGTGGGCAAGAGCAGAACAGGGGAATGCCTTTGCGGTGGGCAAGAGCAGAACAGGGGAATGCCTTTGCGGTCGGCAAGAGCAGAACAGGGGGAATGCCTTTGTAAACAAGGTATTCCCCTATTCTGCCTAGTAAGACTATGAGGCCTCGTACACATGACCGAGTTTCTCGGCAAAAACCAGCAAGAACCTTGCTGGGAGATATTTTTTTGCCGAGGAAACCGGTCGTCTGTACATTTTCGTCGAGGAAACTGTCGAGAACCTCGACGAGCCAAAAAGAGAGAAAGTTCTCTATTTCCTCGACGGGAGTCTAATTTGGCTCGTCGAGTTCCTCGACAGGCTGGTTTTCGACGAGAAACTCGAACGTCTGTATGCTAAGAAACCCGCGCTTGCTCAGATTAAAGTATGAGACGGGAGTAAAAGTAGCATTTGTAATGGAGATAACACATTTTTAAAGCTGTAACAGACTGAAAAGTGCAAATCGTCTCTTACCAAACTTTTATTTAACACGCAAACACATAAAATTACCAAACTTTTATTTAACACGCAAACACATGAAATTAGCAAAAGCAGCTCCAAGAGTTTAGCCAGTGGAATCAAACTTCTCCTGCCGTTGTATGTGTTTTGGCTTGACAGTACCTCGACAAGCCTAACAAGGAACTCGACGAGGAAAACGATGTGTTTCGCCCGTCGAGTTTCTCGGTCGCGTGTACGAGGCCTCACTGATCGGGAACGGTCATCAGTGACGTGTCACGTGTAGCTACGCCCCCTAACAGTAAGAATCACTCCCAAGGGAACACTTAACCCCTGCAGCGCCACCTAGTGGTTAACCCCTTCACTGCCAGTGTAATTTTTACAGCAACCAGTGCATTTTTATAGAACTGATCGCTGTAAAAATGACAATAGTCCCAAAATGGTGTCAAAAGTGTCCGATAACCTGCTTATCGCCGCCATTACTAGTAAAAAAAAAAAAAATTATAATAAAAATGCCATAAAACAGTCCCCTATTTTGTAGACGCTATAACTTTTGTGCAAACCAATCAATAACCGCTTATTGCGTTTTTTTTTACCAAAAATATGTAGAAGAATACGTATCGGCCTAAATTGTAAAAAAAAAATATTTTTATATATTTTTGGGGGATATTTATTTTAGCAAAAAGTAAAAAATATTGTTTTTTTTTTTCAAAATTGTCGCTCTATTTTTGTTTACAGCGCAAAAATCGGAGAGGTGATCAAATACCAACAAAAGAAAGCTCTATTTGTGGGGGGAAAAAAGGACGGCAATTTTGGTTGGGAGCCACGTTGCACGGTCGTGCAATTGTCAGTTAAAGTGACGCAGTGCAGAATCGTAAAAAGTGGCCCGGTCATTGACCACCAAAATGGTCCAGGGCTGAAGCGGTTAATGAGTCTTAAAAACAGTCCTCCAAACGCCCTATGTGTGTTTGCAGCGCGGTCGACAAGCGTTTTTGGCGTGTTAAAACTGCACCACAAAAAACTATTATTAACTGTACTGCAGTGTTTCTCAATTCCAGTCCTCAAGGCACACTAACAGGCCATGTTTTCAGGCTTTCCATTATTTTGCACAGGTGATTTGATCAGTTTCACTACCTTAGTAATTACCACAGCCATTTCATCTGAGGAAAATCCTGAAAACATGACCTGTTGGTGCGCCTTAAGGACTAGAATTGAGAAACAATTTTGTAATGTGCTAACCGCATGCTGGCACATTTGCTGCATGTTACTATAGGCCTTAATAGAAGAAGCCGCAACTCCTTTCAAACTCAACATCAAGCGTCAATTTTAAAGGGAAGCAACGCTAATGCTTCATGTTTTGAAAATGGGAACAGCACTGCCCCCTGTCCATACTAGCTTTAAAATTGCCTTTCAAACACTTGATGTCAGTGTGAACTAGGCCTAAGGACTGCTAAATTGCAAATGATTACATTTTTGTTTTTAGGTTTAGACACACATTATCTCTTTGGTTGTAAATGAAAAAAAATAATAAACATGTTATACTTGCCTCCACTGTGCAGCTCGTTTTGCACAGAGTGGCCCCGATCCACATCTTCTGGGGTCCCTCGGCGGCTGTCTCTGGTCCTCCCCGCGAGAACACCACACATTCATGCGAGCAAGCTCGCATGGTGTGGAGTCCTTGCAGGCGCGCTCCCATGATACAGCCGACGGCCATAGCCACCGACTGTATCACTCGGCCTGCCCCCCGGCGCACCGCGTCATTGGTTGTGATTGACAGCAGCACGAGCCAATGGCTGCACTGCTTCAATCGACCAATGAATGAGCCGGGAAGCCGGCCAAAATGCCAGCGCGTTCACGGCGCAGAACTTTCGAGGCGCAAGGTAAGTAAACGGGGGGGGGGGGGGGCTGGGGAGGCCGGTATAATCAGAAGTTTTTTCACCTTATGCATTAAGGTGAAAAAACTTTTACCTTTACAACCCCTTTAACTCAGAGAAGCTATTGTCAATGGGGACATGTTCAGGACAGCCTAAAAACAAGAAGGAAGTCAGAGCAGATTATAAGAATATGGTTTTTCCATTATAGAAACTCATCGGCACTGCTTCCTGATGGTGGAAAAAAAAAGGAGGTCCTTTTGCTTTTAAAAAATGCAATCTTTGGGAACATCATCCCCCATCCTGACCTCACTACGCAGGAGAGAGTAAAGAGGCAATCAACAAGAGGTCTCATCCTGATGAAAAAGTTAAGCCTTTTAAGCCTACAGGATGACATACTGTTACGTCCAGACTGTAGTGGTTCTGTATAGGAAAAGATGTGATTGGACATGTACCATTTGAACACCAACTGCCAGGACTTGGGTCTGAACCTGCAACCTCTCCTGAGTCTGGCGATGTCTCTTCTTGCTGAACCAGCTGAGATGCTGTGGACAGCAGCCTGGACAATTCCTTGAATAATCTTGCCTTGAACACTTTGCTCCTCTCATGAACTTCCTATTTTAGCCATGATACTGCACTTCCTGTTTGCCAGATTATTGTGCTTTCTCCAGCCAAAATCTCGCTCTTGTCACTCCTGCTGCCTATCGTATATATTCTACCACTTTTTACTGACCTTAGGCTTGTTCCTCGACTACGCTTTTGCTTGATCCCAACCTGCAACCATTTGTTACAGACCTTTAGCTTGTTACTGACTATGCTTCTGCTTGATACCTGCCTGCTTTACCTACTACTGGACCATGGCTTGCTCACCACCTGGTGGAGCGATCCTGAGGACCACAACCTGGTACTAACATGCAGCAAAACCCCATTGCCACCATCAGAAGCTCTGGTGAACACTAGTTAGTGCTTAGACTCCACACCTCTGGCGAGCCTATATTACCTACCAGGGTGACCTGCTCCTGTACTTATCCAGCTGGCCAGTGGGAGCCTCTCTACTGCTATAGCTACTGGTATCCGAGCCTGACCTCTGACCGTGACATCAACACATCTCAAAGAATTTGCACCCTCTTCATCAGGGCTGTTTTTCAGCAAGGGATCCTTAATCTGAATTGAGAATAAAACGTATTTAACCCTTTATGACCATTGATACCCAGATGTCCAACTTTAGCAGCATTGATTTGATGACCATATTTACTACCTAAATAATTACATATTTCTAATGGACAGTTTTTTTTTGAGTATTTTAATAAACCCCCCTGGATGTGTTTTTCTTTATAATCTGATAATTGAAAGCACCTTTTACACTTTTTACCTTCTTTAATCTTTCGTTATTTTTTTTTTTATATTTTTTTTTATACGGTATGTATTAATTAATTGACAATGTAGCGAGAGTGGCACAGTGACAGCTACTGCTGGAATTTTTTGGTTTGTTTTGTCAAATGGTTCTTGCTTGATCCCCTGTTATGGTGTTTCCATGATCAGGAACCCCACTGAATGAATCCCAGTTGCTAGTCTGAGATCAGTAGCTGCCAGTGCATGCTTCTAGTTCTGAAATGGAACCTAGGTCAATGCTCTCAGCATGGCGCATACAGTGGCTGTGAATTGTAATGTACAGATTGTGGTCAGGAAGAGGAAAACCATTTAGATGTGCAGAAATATACCTGCTGGATGTGCTAAATGGCTACCGGGTTAAAGGGTCACTAAAGGAATTTCTTTTTAGCTAAATAGCTTCCTTTACCTTACTGCAGTCCTGGTTTCATGTTCTCATTGTTAGTTTTTGCTCTGATGTTGCTGTAATTCTGCTCTGTTTTGGACACTTCCTGGTTGTCTGTTTCCTTTGGACCACAGTACTGGGAGCTTCTATACAGCACAGAGGCAGTATAACATGCAAAAACGAAAGTGAAACTAAAGGTACATTATATGATTGTTTTTTTTTATCTATTTTTTATCGTTTTTAAAAGGAATCAGTTAACTATTATGTCTCTATACTCTGTAAACAGTCATTTGAGCAAAAAAATGTTTATCTTTTACAACTTCTTTAAGGGACCTACACCCTACTCCCTTTATGTAGTAAAACAAATAGGAAAGTGTATTGTTTTAAATAGCATGGTTTAAAAATGAAATTGGTTTGGTGTTAAGAAATTTTTTTGTAATTTTTTGGGGGGGGCATTTATGTTGAGCAACTTATTTACCCGTGAGTCTTGAACATCTTTGCATGAAGCTGTAAATACTGTATGTATTTTTTTTACTCTGAAAGTGTTTACAGCAGAGCTTTTTAGTATTTCTCTGCCATGGTGACCTATCAGCATGGACCTAGCCTCCACTGCAGGCACGACGTTAGACAAAGCATGCATAGAAGTCTGTGCACTTCATAAAACCTGAATGCAGGTAATCTGTCAGTGTTCAGCCAAAATAGAAAATTTCCTTGTCCTTTGTATTCTCTCTGCAGATGTTTATAATGTGTTTGTGTTTTCTGCAAAGCTGGAACATTCTGTGCTCTTTCCGTTAAAGAGTTTGTAAAGGAAACATTTTTTTTATCTTAATAGCTTCCTTTACCTTAATGCAGTGCTGTTTTCATGTCCTCATTGTCCGTTTTTGATCTCAAGTTGCTGTAATTCTTCTCTGATCTCCACACTTCCTGGTTGTCTGTTTCCTGATAACCACAGTGCTGGGAGCTTTCTCTCTGTGGTCACTAACTTCAAGGAGGTGTGATTACTGTGTGTCTAAAACCCCTCAACACCAATCAGTTTCGTTTTACAAACCATCACTGCCCTGTATTGGCTCTTTGTCTCTGTACATCACAGAAGCAGGAAACAGCATGCAAAAACGAAACTAAATCTGTAGGTACATTATATGATTGATTTTTGTCTATTTTTAATCATTGTTAAAATGAATCAGTTAACTAATATGTCTTTATACCCTGTAAACAGTCATTTCAGCAAAAATATGTTTTTCCTTTCCAACTCCTTTAAGTGCAGGTATAATATTTCCACGCTTTCACTCAATGTATGTAGTCGTACCACTGTGGGGGCTGCTAAATGATGTGGCCCATCTGTCATCCTGCCCATTCTTCAATCACTCTCAGGCAGAAAACAGTCCTTGTGCTTGTTTTTGTTATTCTTATTAGGGAATTTAACTTGGATGGGGTAAGGGAAATATGGGATGCCCGGTGAATTGTACATCAGTCAATTGGTAGATTGTATATTGGTGGATTATATATCAATCAATTGGGACAACTATATACACTTCTCTGTACAAGTTACCACTTCAGTTTCCTCCTGCACAACTCTTGCTTGCAGACTATTGCTCTCTCTTTCTCTTCCTCCTGCACAACTCTTTCTTGCAGACTATTGCTCTCTCTCTCTGTCTCTCTTCCACCTGCACAACTCTTGCTTGCAGACTATTGCTCTCTCTCTCTTCCACCTGCACAACTCTTGCTTTTCAGTAAGGTTAGGCCTGACACTGGCTCAGCCAGGCCTTTGCAACTGCCTTTTGCAGGCAGGGACCGCTGGCCACTATAGTGTAGCAAGAAATAAAACATTTTTAGTGCTAGCTGTCCTACTGGTGGACTACTGCTGCCAGTCAGCCCTTTTCAGGCCCTGCCAGCCCTCTGGGCTGCAGCTGCCCGACTCCACTGCCTATGGCATTGCAGTCCTCGCTACTGGCTCTGCACCCATCTCTGACTGCGTGCTCCCAGTCCTTTCAAGCGTGCGTCCCCAGTCTTCTTGACTGTACATGTCACTCACCAGCCCTCCTGGCTGCAATTGGTGGTTCCCTCCTGAAGACTTGCCCGGCAGTACTAGCTCCTGCTGTCCTCTCTTGCTCCACCTGTGCCTCCTGTTCAGAGCCTCCACAATTTCCTGGAGAGCTCCTTCCTGTCTCTAGCCCAGGCATAGGGTCACCCCCCCCCCCAGACTGGGGAGCTCCCTCAAAAGCCGCGACAGCCTAGTACTCCATCCTTAGTTCTTCCACCTGACAACTCCTCCTTAGCTGGGCTGACCCTAAGCATTTAAGGAGGCCTGCCCCCTGCCAATCAAGGTTTGGGATTGGTCAGGGCTCCTTAGAACACCCCAGACAGCTCCACCTCTCCTCTCATTCTCTCCTTCTAGAATAAGGTGACCAGATTTTTTTAAATGAAATCCGGGGACATATTTTTTCTTTACTAGTAATGGCAACAATCAGCGACTCTCTGCCCGTCGCCACCTGCCTCACAGCCTCTCAAGTCTTACTCTTCGGGCCCCGGCTACTACTGGATGGGGAGTGGAGGAAGATCACTCCGCCAGGGAAGGCAAGGAGATAGGCAGGTGGCTGGCCAGGATTTGAGCCAAGGCAGAAGAACATGCGAGCAAAGCTGAATGGGCATGCGCCCGAAACTGAATAAATATTCCCTCCGCTCCGACCAGCACATGATCATCAGAAAGGGGCACAGATAATGGGAAAAATACAACCCCCCTATGCTAGTAGGCACGGCGGAGCGGGGGTGTGTAATTCAATTTTTTTTATTTTAATTCTGCACTGATTGTCTTTGAAATTGCCCCTGCCCCCTATTAAATCCAATCTGGGGACAAAACCGGGGACAGACTTGGTCTGGGGACAGTGTCCTCAATCAGGGGACTGTCCCCTGAAACGGGGGATGTCTGATCACCCTATTCTAGAATCCTCTAGAAGGAAGAGGGAGGTCTCAGTGAAACTGTCTGTGAGTCACCAACTCTAAACCACTCCCAGCCCACACAAACCAAAACAAACAGGCCTAGCTTCCAGCTAGCCCTGAATAAATTTGCCAATACTCACAAAAAAACGAATCTAGCACCTACCTATGGGTGCTACACGTAGGAGCATTTTTTTATGTGACTTTCCCATTTTAACACATTTTCTGTTCCAGATGATCCAGAATACTATATAGAGATTTGTGGATGCTTGCTTTAATGGTAGCCTGTATATCAGGCAGTGGGGTCAGTATCTCTACTGAACACCTACCAAGAAAAGCCATATTTATAATGTGTTAATTTCAGGCAGTCAGACAAATCGACTAGTATTGAGAGAGACAAGCAGTTAAGCCAGAGATCTGAACAAAAAAAATATATATTTTTTTTTAGAAAGAATAAACAACAGCCATAATAAATAAAGTGAGTACAACTGTAAATGTACTTATTTATGGCTTCTTCTTGGGTGTGATGTCATATGTTAATGCTCTTTGTGTTAAGGTACCAACGCACTATAATGTGCTAAAAATTGCATATGGCCCTTTTTGTTAAAAATTACAGTGTATTGCGGTGAGTAGCTGTGCCTTAAAACGCAGATGCATTGCCTAAGGGTGCTTTTCTAAATGAATGGCATCACAACGCAGCAACACATGTTACTTGTATTATTGTGATGTGTGAATGGGCCATTAAAGTGCCAACATATTCTATAAACCTTGATAATAAAACCTGGAAGCTGATTGATTTCTATGCAGAGCTGCACTAGATTTTGCATGCTCAAGTTTTAGTAAATTCCCCCCAAAGTGTATCTAAAAGCAAAAAAATTTCCATTTTTGTTAAGGCCACTTTCACACTGAAGCGCTTCTAAACTGCCAGTAAAAACACTGAGTGCTTTTGAAGTGCTTTTCAGGTGCTTTTGTGGAGCTTTCCATTCATTTCAATGGAGAGGGGAGTTTTTCACAGCCCTGCCAGCACACTACCCCAGTGTGAAAGCATTCATTTATTTTAAAGGAGTTGTAAAGGTACATTTTTATTTTGTTCCCTAAATAGCTTCCTTTACATTAGTGCAGTCCTCCTTCACTTACCTCATCCTTCGATTTTGCTTTTAAATGTCCTTATTTCTTCTGAGAAATCCTCACTTCCTGTTCTTCTGTCTGTAACTCCACACAGTAATGCAAGGCTTTCTCCCTGGTGTGGAGTACAGGAGTGTCAGGACGCCCACTAACACACAGCTCCTTTCTCTATCTGCAACATAGAGAGTGTCCTGACTCTCCTGTATTCCAGGGGAGGGGTCGAGAATGACACTCCACACCAGGGAGAAAGCCTTGCATTACTGTGTGGAGTTACAGACAGAAGAACAGGAAGTGAGGATTTCTCAGAAGAAATAAGGACATTTAAAAGCAAAATCGAAAGATGAGGTAAGTGAAGGAGGACTGCACTAAGGTAAAGGAAGCTATTTGGGGATTTTTTTTTTACCTTTACAACCCCTTTAATGGAAATACGTTTTCATGAGCTTTTTAGGCGCTGTTTTTAGCATGAAATCGCCTGAAAAGCGCCTTGTTCTCTTTGTCCTGTTGAGGCATGTTCTCTTTACTTCCTATCCTCTGCTGTTTCCTAGAGAGGAAATTCCATCTAAAACATTGTCCCCATTGAAAGTTTTTTGGAAAAGTGCAAAATTTTTCTATCACTTTCTGATAGTGGTCTGCAAGACAAGTAGAGAGGGTTAATCTCCCATTGGGGACAAATCTACTATCATACATTATCCAAAGCTAAAAAAAATGAAAAAAATGTCTTTAGATACACTTTAAAGGATCTTGCTTTACAATAGATCACTGTCTTTTATGGAAGCAAGAGAAGGCTGTAAGTGTTAACGCGTCCCTTCTCTTTGTTGTAGGGGTGATTCTTCTGCTTCTGGACAAGCTGCGTAAGATGAAATGGGAGCAGATGTGGCGTCTGACGGCTGAACGGGAACTAATGAGCATGCTGTCTACCTCCTTGGCTGATCAGGTAAGAGCACCAGTGCTGGATGTGGGATAACTTACCCTAGACTGCGACTTGTGAGCACAATAGGATTCAAACACACATTGATGGACAAAGACTGAAAGACGGACGTACACTAAATACACGTATTTCATTTATTTCTGCAAATAAAAAAGCTGAACGACAAAAAATAATTTATTCCTCCACCCACTTAAGTGAGGTCAAGGGAGGAATCTTCCCCCCCCCTCCCCCACTGGGACAATGTATCCTGATAGCGGTACTCGCCACTGTCAGAATACACCGATCAGCAGCTGTAGCCAATTGGCTGCAGCAGCCGATCAAGAAAAGTTTTTCAACATTCCTGTTTATCAGAAGTCAATCTAACAATCGACTTCTGTCAAGCGATGACAGCTATACATGCATCAAAATTCAGCCGGTCCATGCTGAACGAGTCAAATTTCGATTCATCTACAGTATGTTTAGCTTTAGGCTGGGTGCACATGGGAGAGAAATACTTAGCTCTTCCATTAATTCTCAATTCCACATCACGCTTTGGTAAAACACTAAGGCCCAGATTCTCATACATTAGCGTTGCTCCTGGGCAGCGTAATGTATGAGCTCTACGTTTCACCGCCGCAGGTCTACAGGTTTAAATCCTGATTCTCAGAACACTTACCTGTAAACTTGCGGCGGTGTAGCGTTAGATTGCTCGGCGCAAGCCCGCCCAATTCAAATGGGGCGGGCACCATTTAAATTAGGTGCGCTCCCGCGCATGCTCCGTCGGGTAAATTACCCGACGTGCATTGCACTAAATGACGTCGCCCCGACGTCATTTGCCTAGATGTATACGTAAATGGCGTCCAGTGCCATTCACGGACGTCTTACGCAAACAACGTAATTTTTATTCAATTCGACGCGGGAACGACGGCCATAGTTAACATTGGTTGCACCTGCTAATTAGCAGGGGCAACCTTACGCGTCGGGTACGCTACGCAAACGACGTTAATTCGCTGCGTCGACCTCGCGTATGTTCGGGAATCGCCGTACTTACCTCATTTGCATAGACGACGGGGAAAAGCGACGATGCGACACCTAGCGGCGGGAAAAAAATTACTTTTAAGATCTGACAGCGTAACAGCCTTACGCTTGTCAGATCTAATGGGTACCTATGCGCAACTGATTCCAAGAATCAGTCACATAGATACCCGGGGCCAGATGAGGTGTTACGACGGCGCTAATGGTGTTGCGCCGTCGTAACGCCTTCGAGAATCTGGGCCTAACATTTTACCGTGGGCTAAACTGCATGGTGCTATAGCTATATGTGGCGCAATTTAAAATCGGGTTTGGGATTTATTTTCCCTGTTTCTGTGGGTAGGGCTACCTATTAAAATAAATGGACTGTCTTACATGCAAGAACCCAGCCTGCATTGATGTCAATGGATCCTTAGACCGACAGCATTGTGCAAATCAATAGAAACTTGAATAGCTTAGCTCTGACCTTGGGGGTCCAGGAGAGGATGGGTCTTTACATTGATTGCATTGTGCTGCTGCCCCTTCACTGTCCGATGAGGGAGGAGAGCTGACTAAGGAAGAAGCTTTCTCCTCCTGTCAGCATGCTCCCTGTCAGCACATAAACTGATTAGCTGCTTGTACTGCTTTTTTTGCTCACCTTTCTGAGCTCTGCTGTATGGTGACTGCAAGAAGCCTATACCAGGTTAGATTCTGACCCTACATGACTTTAAAAAAATACATTTAATGATATATTAATAAATACAGTAAATCATTAATTTATGTCTTTTATATCTGCCTAAATCTGACCTTTAAAGTGTACCAATAATAGGAACTTTTTTTTTGTTGGGGTCAGGGTTTTATTTGTGTCTGTGTCTCTGCTGGGAAGAATCTCTATATGAAGGTGATGGAAAATTTTACATTTTAGAGAACAAGAATGCAAAAAAAAAGGCCTGTTGGGTTTGTATGAGCGACGTTGTATGCAAAGAAAATATACTGTGGAACCTCGGTTTAAGAGTAACGTGGTTAACGAGCGTTTTAATTTGCTAGCAACTTTTTTTTAAGTGATGACTGAGTTTGCGAGTGTTTTCTCGCAAGACGAGCAGCCAATCAGCGGCGCTCGGAAAGACACAGAAATACTCTGACGTTTGCCAACGTGTCCTCAGGCCTTTCCGGCCGTTTCCGAGGCTCGCCGGCACCCCTCACCTCTGGCTGCATGCTGTATTGCATCCCAATGAAGTCAATACAAAACAAATTATTTTAGTTTCCATTGGGGAAACTCGCTTTGATATGCAAGTTCTTTGTATTACAAGCATTCTCATATTATGCTCGTAATCCGAGGTTCATCTGTATGTCCTTTTTTCCCACAAATAGAGCTTTCTTTTGGTGGTATTTGATCACCTGTGCGGTTTTTATTTTTTGCTCTATAAACAAAAAGACCGACAATTTTGAAAAAAATTATATTTTTTACTTTTTTGCTATAATAAATGTCCAAAAAAAAGGTATGCAATAAGCGTATATTGAGTGGGTTTTGCAAAAGTTATCACATCTACAAAATAGGGGATATATTTATGGCATTTTTTTTTTTTTTTTTTTCTGGTAATGGCGGTAATTTTTTAGCGGGACTGCGACATTGCAGTGGACAGATGACACTGGCAGTGAAGAGGTTAACACCAGAGGACGATCAAGGGGTTAAGTGTTCCCTACGAGGTGTTTCTAACTAACTGTGGGGGGGAGTTGGCTGATTGGGAGTAGAGAGAGACCGCTGTTCCTGATCACTAGGAATAGCAGATCTCTCTCTATTTCCCTGACAGAATGGGGATCTGTCTGTTTACATTGACAGATCCCCATTCTGTCTCTCTAAGGAGTGATTGTGGATGGCATCGGCTCCGGCGTCACACAGCCAATAGCTCTCAAAGAGGCCAACGTACAATGACGGCGATTCACGCAGCCGTGCCAACCTGCTACAGTACAACTGCGGCGGCTGGTTGGCAAGTAGTTACCATAGTTTCGTACGGATGTAGTTCACATCTGTGCATTTTATGGAAAGCGCCAGGGACTTTTTTCTGGTTTTTGGTTCCATAGATTTCAATGGATCAAAAAGGTGTATTAAAAATTGCAAAATGCATCTGCAATATGCAAACTGCAACCTGTATAGGTGTGAATCAGGCCTTAGGCAAGTGGCAAGCACGGGTTGCGCTCATGTATCATTATAGAACATGCATTTTGACATCACCGTGAGCCGTTATATAGTGCCATAATAATATAATACCAGTCAAGTAACAGTTTTTTCAAGAGTAGATTCCATCTCTCTCCCTTATCCATCCTCACATAACTCGCTGTGAAAACAAGGAAGACGTGTCTAATTTACCTGTTCAATCATTTTCACTGAAGGTTAAAGTATACATTAAGTTGAACGACCACATTTCTGGTTCCGCTAAATGTGCATAGCACGGGACCTTTTTTGAGGTAAAACAGCTATAAACGTAAAGCTAGCAACCATTAATCAAGGAGATAAGGCAATCAATGTAGCGCTGAAATCTTGGACTGTTCAGATTCATATGGGTTGGAGCAATTGAGTGTTGGCAGGAAAGAAACAGGAGGGGTAGTGTTTTCTTTGCCTGCACCTTGGGTTTGTCACCTGCATAAGGGCCCTTTCACACCTGCGGTCCGTATGTCCGTATTTCATCCATCCGTTTTCGAATGAAATACAGACATACATGTATCCCTATGGGATTGCGGATGTCAGCAGATGAACATCCGCTGACATCTGATCTCATCGGTCCTCGCTATGGTCCGTTTCTGCAGACGAAGTAAAATCCTATTTTTCCATCCGTCTGCGGATCGGATGAACACGGACAGATGGTCCATGTTCATCCGATCCCCAAAGAGGAGAGTGGAGATCTGACAGGGGCCACCATGTCATCTGCTGGCTCAGCGGGGATCAACTGAGTGATCCCTGCTGAGCAAGCGGATGATAAAAGTATGGATCCTCACGGGATCCGTACATGTGAAAGGGCCCTTAGGCCTCGTACACACACGACCGAGAATCTCGTCGTAAATGAAACGTCGTTTTCCTCGACGAGTTCCTTGTCAGGCTTGTCGAGAATCTTGTCAAGCTTTCTTTGCATACACACTGTCAAGACAAAATCTCGTCGTTCTCAAACGCGGTGACATACAACCAGTATGACGGCACTATAAAGGGGAAGTTCCATTCCATTGGCGCCACCCTTGGGGCTGCTTTTGCTAATTTCATGTTACTGCGTGTTAAGTAAAAGTTTGGTGAGAGACGATTCGCGCTTTTCAGTCTGTTACAGCGTGACGAATGTGCTATCTCCATTAGGAACGCTACTTTTACCGAAGGTGCGCTCCCGCCTCATACTTTATTCTGAGCATGCGCGGGTTTCTAAGCATACACACGAACGTGTTTCTCGTCGTAAACCATCCCGACGAGAACCGCAACGAAAAGATTGAGACTCCCGACAAGAAAAAAGAGAACATCTCTTTTTTTTTTTCTCTTTTTTTCTTGTCGAGATGCACGACAGTTTTCTCGACGAAAAACATACACACGACCGTTTTTCTCTGCAAAAAAGCTCTGCTAGCATTTTTCTTGATGGATTTTGTCGAGGAAAGCGGTCGTGTGTACGAGGCCTAAGATGTGTATTGACCACGTAGTTTCATGGTGAAATTTGTTGCCCCATACACACAGCCTATAGTAGAGTAAGTCTTAACGTTCCTGTGTCAGAAATTTATGTTTGTGTTTAAACATGAGGCATGCAGCCCGGCACTGCACAGGTTAGTGCTTGACTTCTTTCCTCGGTGTAAGAATTGACACTTCCTGTGAAGAAAACGAAATATCCCACAATCCCCAGGTCTCTCAGTCTAGTGCTCAGCAGGTGAGAGCTAAACAGTAATTAGATCTGACACAGACACAAGCATGCAGAACAGTTAATAGAGCTTAAATCTTTGATGCAACACAGAAGAAATGAAATGGCATGCATTGGATGCTGTATAACCTGGCACAAGAAGTTGCCTGTCCCTTTAGTGAATAGGGACTAGCAAGAAGATTTAATACATGAACATTGGGAAGTTGTTCAGCCATGACACTATAAAATGCAGCCACAACATGTGAGTCTGTCATTACAAGGTAAGGCAAATGACACAGGAAATATAACTACAATAATATCCTGTTAAAGCAATAAAAACATTAGAAGGTGTGTGTATAGTGTCTTTAAAGCTGAACCCCAGGCAGATATAAAGGACACAATTAATGCATATTAATGCTTATTCATTATTACATGTGTAAAAGGAATGTTTTTTTTTTTTTTTTTTATGTAAGTAGCTGAATCTGACCTAGTATTAGAATTTTTGGAGTGGGAGAGAAGAAGCAGCACAAGAAGTCAATCAGCTGGGCTAACAAGAAGCATGCCTATAGGAGGAGAGGGTAGAGTGACAGATGAGCTCATCACTGTTCTGCTTATCCTTCTCTGTCCAATCACTGGCTGGGGGTGGGTCCAGAGGAAGGGCTGGGCTCAGAGGAAAAAGGTTGAATGATACCGGCCATTAGACTGAGGCCATCAATCAGCAGAAAAAAGTACAGCAGGGGAAATCTCTGGATTGAGGGTGAATACTGCTGGTATTGCTCATTTATCTTTTACTGGGCTATTGATTTCTATCTTATTTTGGCTGAAGTTCTGATTTAAAATAACCCAATGAGAACAGTTTAATGCTGCATAGTCACTGCGCGATTATTAGAACGGGCCAGTGCCCTCCGCTGTGAATTCTCAGTAAAGAAAATACTTTTACAGCTTCCTGGATCAGGTGAGGAGGGCTGGATGTGGCCACCTTGGGTTTGAAAGTTCTTATTGAACCTGAGAAGTCATTAAAGTTATCCTGACATCCCTGAACAGGGAAGACAGATATTTCATGAGCTTCGTTTTTTAACTTCTCTTTGATTTCCAGCGTGGGGATCCCAGACGCTCCTGTAGGAGCACAGATGTGTAAGTGGCAGTTTGGAAGAGGCATACTAATTATTTCGTCTAGGATTATGCGCAGACAGGCGTAAAATCTGCAACATCAGATGAACGCTCTGCCATGGTTGGTTTTCCTAACAAACTATTGCAGCGTATGGCACTCTGAGCCGTGTTCACTTAGAATATAATGGGGATCCTCTGGCCACATATGAATGAGAATGGCTTGTTCCAAAAAAATGTAATTAAAAAAATGCCTATAGCTTTTTTTGGGAAATAGGCTTTTATTGCTCCCCTGTGCCTGTGCTAATGTGACGAGGGAGAGCAATACCTTTGGAGGTCGAGAGACTCATGTTTTTCTAATAAATGGCCAATATGATATTTCAGTTTCTGGTGGAAGCTGGAGAATGAAATTATAGCTAAAGTCAAAATATTTTTCTCAGTTTTGGGAGTATAAGGTCTAAAAAAAACCTTGTTGGTGTTGGACAGTTGTTAAGAGAACTGCCCCCATTGTAAGATTTCCCCTCAGTCCTGGTTACACAACATTTGGGGTTTTCTATGATTTTTAGTCCCAGGGCCAAAGCCATCAAGACAGATAAAGAGACTGAATATACCCTGCATGGACAAGAATAGCAATAAAAACCAGACAGTAGTTTTAAATCCCTCCCACATCATAAACCAGTGGCCTCCAAACTGTAACCCAGCGGCCGGATGTGGCCCTTTGCTTGCCTTTATCCGGCCCTTGTGGCATTATTTTTGCCACTGACACCAGCGAAGGGGTATAATTCCTCCCACTGACACCAACGATGGAGGATAGTTCCGCTCACTGACACCACCGATGGGGCATAATTCCACCTACTGACACCAACAATGCTACATAATTCCTTCCACTGACACCAACGATGGTACATAATTCCTGCTACTGATACCAATGATGGGACACTATTTCTCCCACTGATACCAATGATGGGGCACTTTTCTGACCACTCACACCAGAGATGAGGCATAGGGCTCCTTCCACACGAGGCCGACTCCGTCGCTATGGAGTCGGCCTGCTCCCGCCAGCTTAGCGGGAGATCAGTCCGTTGATCTCCGCTGAGCTGGTGGATGACAAGCTCCTCTCTGCTCACTGAGTAGGAAGGGGCTTGTCGGGCACCGCTGTTTCCTATGGGGAGATCGGACGAAAACGGACAGCATGTCACCCTATCCGATCCGCCATGGACGGATGGGGACGTATGCCCATATATCTGTTTTTAGCAAATCGGGTCGGATGTCAGCGGACATGTCTCCGCTGACATCCGACACTCCATAGAGATGCATGGAGCGGCCGTTCAGGTCCACTGTCAAAACTGACAGGCGGACCTGAACGGTCTGTCCGTGTGAAAGGGGTCTTATTCCTCCCACTGATACCAATGATGGGGCATTATTTTCTCCCAGTAGGCAGTAGTCCGGACTCCCTAAAGTCTGAAGCACAGTAAACTGGCCCTTTGTTGAGAAAGTTTGCAGACCCCTGTCCTAAACTAGCAAAATAGTTTGGCTTTAGATACAGTTTTCAACCATTTTGAATGATGACAGTACTCCGTGAGATGTTCAAAGTTTGGGATATTTTTTTAGAACCAAATCCTGCTTTAAACTTCTCCACAACTTTATCTCTGACCTGGCTAGTATGTTAATTGGCCTTCATGATGCTGTTTGTTCTCTAGGGTTCTTTAACCAGTTCCCGACCCCCGCATGTACATATACGTCCACAATATGGCACGTACAGGCACATGGGCGTACATGTACGTCCTTGCCTATTAGCGGGTGGGGGGTCCGATCGGGACCCCCCCCACAACATGCGGAGGTTGGGTCCGCTCGGGGAGCGATCCAGGACCACGGCGCGGCTATTTGTTTATAGCCGCTCCGTCGCGATTGCTCCCCGGAGCTGAAGAACGGGGAGAGCCGCATGTAAACACGGCTTCCCCGTGCTTCACTATGGCGGCGCATCGATCGCGTCATTCCCTTTCAAGGGAAGACACGATCGATGACGTCATTCCTACAGCCACACCCCCCTACAGTTGTAAACACACACTAGGTGAACCCTAAGTCCTACAGCGCCACCTGTGGTTAACTCCCAAACTGCAACTGTCATTTTCACAATAAAGAATGCAATTTAAATGCATTTTTTGCTGTGAAAATGACAATGGTCCCAAAAATGTGTCAAAATTGTCCGAAGTGTCCGCCATAATGTCGCAGTCACGAAAAAAATTGCTGATCGCCGCCATTAGTAGTAAAAAAAAAAAAATTAATAAAAATGCAATAAAACTATCCCCTATTTTGTAAACGCTATAAATTTTGCGCAAACCAATCGATAAACGCTTATTGCGATTTTTTTTACTAAAAATAGGTAGAAGAATACGTATCGGCCTAAACTGAGGAAAAAAAATGTTTTTATATATGTTTTTGGGGGATATTTATTACAGCAAAAAGTAAAAAATATTGATTTTTTTTCAAAATTGTCGCTCTATTTTTGTTTATAGCGCAAAAACTAAAAACCGCAGATGTGATCAAATACCACCAAAAGAAAGCTCTATTTGTGGGGGGAAAAAGGACGCCAATTTTGTTTGGGAGCCACGTCGCACGACCGCGCAATTGTCTGTTAAAGCGACGCAGTCCCGAACTGTAAAAACACCTTGGGTCTTTAGGCTGCATATTGGTCCGGGGCTTAACTGGTTAACAAACCTCTGAGGGCTTCATAGGACATCTGTATTTATACTGAGATTAAAATACACACAGGTGGACTCTATTTACTAATTAGGTGATTTCTGAAGGCAATTGGTTCCACTATATTTTAGTTAGAGGTATCGGAGTAAAAGGGGCTAATTACAAATGAATGCCACGCTTTTCACATATTTATTTAAAAAAGAAATAAAAACCATTTATAATTTTCCTTCCACTTCACAATAATGTGCCACTTTGTGTTGGTCTATCACAAAAAATCCCAATAAAACAAATTTTACGTTTTTGCGAAAATTTTGAAAATTTCAATACTTTTTCAAGGTACGGTAAGTATAAAATGTTTGTTATTTTTAAACAAAACAAACCAAGACTTTAGACTTTAAATCATCACAAAACCTGCCACTCATCCAAAGAGCCCCAAGCCTGATGCTAGCAGTGGGTTGATTCAAGGGAGGGATTATGCAAATATCAAAAGTGTTCCTAGGAAGGCTGTATTTGCAGGTGTTCCGTCACGGCCATCTTGGTACACCCCGCACTCGCCCACACTAAGCCTACAGTCAGAAGTCACCAAGCGGACATCTTTTTACACCCACCGAAATCTTGCATTTCACACCTAATTTTACCACTAAATTGCGATTATACCATCAAATACAGTATTGTATTACACTACGGCAGGGCTCAAGTCCTGCGGGAACGCATGGGAACGGAGTCCCTGCACTTTTTTCACAGCAGGAACACAGTTCCCTTTGCAGGACTAGAGCAGCCGAGCCGCCCGAGCCAATACTACACTAATCGGCGATGCCCAGCTCTAGTCACTGTCAGGGGCAGGCGAGCCTTAGTAATCCTTTATGTTACTGGCCGCTTCCTGTATTCATCGGGTAGTGTGCGGGTATTCTGTCACTTCCTCGATGCCGCAATGTCTCCTGGGAGCTTTTGTCATTGTTCCCAGGAGACATTGCGGAGGTCTGCCACGAGTTATCGCGGGATTTAGAAAGAACTTGCTTAAAGTTCGTTCTAAATCCAGCGAAGGAAAAAAAAAACATGCGGTTTAGTAATTATGCATATGAGCGTATAATTTTGTTTTTGGTGGGTGAGTGGATCTTGGGTGGGAGTTCCCACACTTTTTTCCCCAGGACTTGACCCCTGCACTACGGTCACTTTTCACTCTCCTCTCCACTTCCTTCTACCACACTTTCTTTTATTTAAGCCCCTATGTTTGTCACTTTTTAGTATTTTTGTGCATGTGTGACTGGTAGGGTGTAGGTCCTTGGGCCTGCCCCAAAAGTCTTGGGAGTGGGTGGACATGGCCTTCTGGCTTGGTTCGCCCTCTCCCATGTGGTCTCCCTTCAGGGGAGCACCACCTAGTACTTGGGTGGGTCTGTTTTGGCAGACCCCCAAAGAATGGGGTCCTAAGAAAATTAGGTGGGCTCTATCTGACTTGCTGCAGCTTCTAATGCACCTTGTGAGAAGCTCACAGTGTGCAGTGAAATCAAGCAACTACAGTAGAGGAAAGGAGACTGTACAACTGTGCCGGACTGAAGGGAATTTGTTTTTTATTAGAAAGACATGGCAATTGTTTAGGATACACAGTGCACAGAGCAAACTAAATGGCCTTCAGTTAGGGTGACATCTACTTTAACACAGGCAGACGGTCTGAGTTTTTTCAGCTTTTCGGTCTGAACTGGGTTAAGATCCTTCAGCTTAATTGAAACAAGTGAAGGGTTTACCCTGGTCCAGCACACCATAAATGAACAGCTAAGAGCTTTCTTGAATTTCTTTCATCCTGACAACATCAGACAGACATTTGTAGCTTGGAATTTGCGCTGTGAACGCGGAGGGCTGAGCTGTCTTCTCTCCCCAGGACATCTTCAACGCTGTCATAAAGCAGAACCCTTTCCTGGTGCATCAGCTCCCTTGTTTCTGGAACGTGCAGCTGTCAGATCACACCCGCTCCGAGCAATGTTACCGAGACGTCTCCGATCTGAAGGTGAGGTGTGAATGCAATGAGGAGGAGGCTCCGGCTGTGTTATGTGCCAGCAGAGCACTCCACTGAATGGCTGAGGTGTTGCTGTGAGTGCAAAGTGCTTTTCTGTGTTATCCTGCATTAAAAAACAAAAAATGCGTGACCCTGGTGTAACAAGAACTATTGTGTTTTAAAACTATTTTCTTCCACATAGTCCAGACGCTTCTAGGTGTCATAATGAATAAAACACAATAGGATATTAAATTATCTATTAAACAGCGCCCATTCACACCAAAGCTTGGTCTTTCAGGGCATTATTGTACATGCGTTAAAAGTCAGATATGGCATGTGTTCATGTGGGTTGCATTAAAGTGGATGTAAACCCTCCATACACCCAGTGAAGTGAACAGCCTCAGATGATACACAGGGATGAACCAAATCTCCCTACATAAGTTTTACATGTATATCTGCTGTCTTCACATTTTTATACTGTTTAGAAAGTTCAGATAGTGTTAGGAAATGTTCTCCTGTTTAACACAGAGTGTGATGTCTGGGCATACAGCCAAGATAGCTAAAATTGCTGATTGGAGGAAAAGCACACACCCCTCTCCACATAGGTAGAGACTCTCAGAGGTGTTTTGCAACAGGGCCAGCTCCCTGCTAATCTATTTATAGCAACCTCCCCGGACAGAAATTTCAGCCTGCTTTTATCTGATGTGTCAGAGAATTTGTCAGGAGTTATCAGGCTGATAACAGAGGAACGGTTCAGGAGAGAGCTATGGGACTTTTGAAGAGAAAACAAAATACTGCAGATATATGTGCCCAGCTCAAATTTCATGAATTTTCAAATTTCATCAAATTTCATGAATCCACTTTAAAGCCTGTTCATTATGAGTGGTTGCCCACACGTCACAATGGATGGAAAAACATGCATGGCTCTTTTTTTAAAACACAGCGCATGATATATGGTGGTGTAGTTTATTGTGCGTTAGGCTTTACTCTAAAATGCATTAAAGGGTTTGTAAAGGAATTTTTTTTTTATATTAATAGCTTCCTTTACCTTAATGCAGTGCTGTTTTCATGTCCTCATTCTTCGTTTTTGCTCTCAAGTTGCTGTAATTCTTCTCTGATCTCTGTTTCCTGATGACCACAGTACTGGGAGCTTTCTCTCTGTGGTCACAAACTTCAAGGAGGTGTGATTACTGTGTGTCTAGTTTCTATTTTAGTTTTCCAAACTGCTCTATGGCTCTGTAAGGCAGAGAGGCAGGAAACAACATGCAAAAATGAAACTAGAAACTACAGGTACATTATATGATTGATTTTTATCTATTTTTAATCGTTTTTAAAAGGAATCAGTTAACTATTATTAGCTAGATTCAGGTAGAGTTAGGTCGGCGTATCAGTAGATACGCCGACCTAACTCTGAATCTGCGCCAACCTAGGTTTAAGTGTATTCTCAAACAGAGATACACTTAAACCTATCTAACCTATGCAATATTTTGAATGGCCGCTAGGTGGCGCTTCCATTGCGGTTGGCGTAGAATATGTAAATCACTAGATACGCCTATTCACGAACATACGCCCGGCCGACGCAGTACAGATACGCCGTTTACCTAACGCATTATCAGGCCTAAAGATATTCCATCAAATAGTTGGAATAGTAATGTTAAAGTATGGCTGCCGTTCCCACTTCGAAATTCGAAAAATTTTTGTTGTTTGTGTAAGTCGTCTGTGAATAGGGATTTACATTGTATACGTCCACGTCTAAATCAATAGGCCCGTGCGGCGGACTTAGCCGCAATGCACACTGGGAAATGTAGGCGCATGCGCAGTTCCAAAAAAACGTCAATCACGTCGGGTCAAGCCTAATTATCATAAAACACGCCCCCTCAGCCGAATTTGAATTAGGCGCGCTTGCGCCCGCCGCATTTACGCTACGCCGCCGTAACTTAGCAGGCAAGCACTTTGTGAAACATGTACTTGCCTAGCTAACTTATGGCGGCGTAGTGTAAACACGCTAAGCTACACCGCCGCAAAGTTAGGACACCCTACGTGAATCTAGCTATATGTCTCTATACCCTGTAAACAGTCATTTCAGCAAAAACATTTTTTTTATTTACAACTCCTTTAAGCCCCATACACACGATCAGACTTTTTGACAACAAACTTCAAAATGATCAGGTTTTTCAAAAAATCCGACCGTGTGTACGCTCCATCGAACAAACTTTTTCGGTTTTCATCGGACAAAAGTTTGCTCTGCAAACAGACAAACTTTCCGGCAACAAAAGTCCGATGGTGCAAAGTACAAACACGCATGCTCAGAACCAATGCATAAGATCAGACAACAATACAGAAGTTGACCAAAGGGTGGCAGTAAAGAGCTGAAAAATCACGTGATTTTGGGAAAGTTTGCTGAAAAAGTCCTGCCGTGTGTATGCATACCAAGTTCACGGCCAACGCCCTTCGAACAAAAATCCACGGAAAAGTTTGTTTGAAGTCCGATCGTGTGTATGAGGCTTTAGGGTGCCTTTCACAATGAATATCACCAAAACACACAACACTTTTTTTTTTTGAATCAGGTAATTTTTATTAACCAGATTTTCAAAAACAATGACAAAAGTTGCAGAAAACTACTTATACAAAGAACCTTCACATACTCAGTAAATGATGTTGGATCAAGCGATAAAGGAATATGTAAAACGTTTACAGACAAGATATGACCCTGAGATCGAGCAGTACACAAATGATATCCAGCATACGTCAAAATAAGTAACTTCACATCTAACAATACCATAGACAATACTTTTTAGGCGGAATCGCAGTTTAGCTGCTCAAACAGGGGCTGATTTACTAAAACTGCAAAA
The DNA here is from genome assembly GCF_905171775.1 of Rana temporaria. Taxonomy (NCBI): domain Eukaryota; kingdom Metazoa; phylum Chordata; class Amphibia; order Anura; family Ranidae; genus Rana; species Rana temporaria. The sequence goes on along the minus strand of NC_053491.1, from coordinate 380,129,473 downwards.
CCTGGTGCAGTTCTGCAAAGAAACTTCAGCTTCCATTTTTTTTGTTTAAACTTAAGACCCCTTTCACACTGGAGTGGTTTGCAGGTGCTATTGCGCTAAAAATAGCTCCTGCAAACCGACCCTAAACAGCTGCTGCTGTTTCTCCAGTGTGAAAGCCAGAGGGCTTTCACACTGGAGCGGTGCGCTAGCAGGACAGGAAAAAAAATCCTGCTAGCTGCATCTTTGGAGCAGTGAAGGACCGGTGTGTATACCGCTCCCGCCCATTGAAATCAATGGGACAGCCCGGGCGGTTTTAACACTTTCTCAGACGCTAGCAGGGGGAAAAAACCGCCCCCACTAGCAGCCGAATAACGCTGCAAAATTAGTGGTAAAGCGCTGCTAAAAATAGTGGTGCTTTACTGCCACCACACATCCCGCCCCAGCGTGAAAGGGGCTTAATTGAACAAGCTAAAGTTAGAAGCTGATTGGCTATAATGCACAGCTGCACCAGATTTTGCATTGACCCATTTTTGTATATCAACCTCACAATGTACCTACCACCCAACTAGTCTTCACCCAAGCATTACCTAATATTATTTAAAGGGGTTGTAAAGGTAAAAAAAAAAATCCCTAAATAACTTCCTTTACCTTAGTGCAGACCTCATCCTTCCATTTTGCTTTTAAATGTCCTTATTTCTTCTGAGAAATCCTCACTTCCTGTTCTTCTGTCTGTAACTCAGTAGTGCAAGTCTTTCTCCCTGGTGTGGAGAAAGCCTCTTGAGGGGGGAGGGGGCGAGCAGGAGGGTCAGGACGCTATCTACTTTGCAGATAGAGAAAGGAGCTGTGTGTGTTACTGGGCGTCCTGACTCTCCTGCTCGCCCCCTCCCCCCTCAAGAGGCTTTCTCCACACCGGGGAGAAAGTGTCACATTACTGTGTTTAGTTACAGACAAAAGAACAGGAAGTGAGGATTTCTCAGAAGAACATTTAAAAGCAAAATCTAAGGATGAGGTAAGTGAAGGAGGACTGCACTAAGGTAAAGGAAGCTATTTAGGGATTTTTTTTTTTTTTACCTTTACAACCCCTTTAACTGTCCTCTTCTGCACCCTGAGGAAGGGAGGGTTGAGATAATTTTTTGAAGTCTAGTCACCAGGACCATATTTTTTGTAACTTTTTGGGGCACCCCCTATGCTTATAAGTTAAACACACAACACATTAAGCAAGTGCGTTGACATGTGTTGTGGTAATGTGCATTAATGTACAAGTTTCAGTGGGTCGGTATCAGTGCCGATACTAAGCATTTGCATGAGTAGTGCCTTAGACCTGGCACTGAGGCTACTCAGCATAGCAGATGGGGTTGTGGAGAGAGTTCCTCGCTGGGGAGCTGGCGTGCGTTCCAAGCCAGAGAACCAGCGGGACCGGAAGTGCGTCGTTGTACGTACGTAACCAGGCGCCTCGACATATGTTTTGTGATTGACACGTCGTCAGGAACACTTCCTGACGACGTGTCAATCACGAAACGTACGTCGAGGCACCTGGTTACGTACGTACAACGACGCACTTCTGGTCCGGCTGGTTCTCCGGCATGGAACGCACGCCAGCTCCCCAGCGAGGAACTCTCTCCACAACCCCATCTGCTACGCTGACTAGCCTCAGTGCCAGGTCTAAGGCACTACCCAAGTAAGAGGCCATTTGGCGATGCTGTAATTTATGGAATATTTTATTAAATAGTGCTTCACTATGGTGGTTTCCCTCTCTCTTTGTTTGATATTATGAGATTGGTTGGACTAAGGAAACGTAGAGCCGCACAGTTGAATCCTGGGTACTGATTCAGTGACCAATGCTTTACTTGACCTTTTTTAACAAATCAGGTCAACATCTTGTGGTAAGGAGCCATCTATTAGTGCACCTTTGGTGGATATTCTTGATCTTGGTGGAGGTGGACATCTCTTGTATCGAATTTCCAGCACTGTACTATTCAGTGTAATTTAACACGGACATTAATGAATGGACTATATTTATTTATTTATTTATTTATTTACGGACTCACACTCATTTTATATTGTGTCACTTTTGCTATTTATGTTTATTGTTGGTTCAGATGGGCCATCTTATTAAATTTTTATATAACATTTATCACCCACCCATTTATTATACAGTATTAGCGCCCTCTTTATGCACTATCACCAATTTAATTTTTGACTTAGGTCTCAATTTCGGGGAGCTGCTCATTATTTATTTATTGTACGTTACACAAACAATATAATATATAACAGAAACATTTTTTTGCCGCGAGATATCACATTTCTCATTTGCATGAGTACTTGTGTATATACTCCAGTACCAACACTGATACATTCAGATACTTGCAGAGCACCCTCTCCTCTCCACATACCCCTCCCCCCTTTTCTACTACCTCTATACCCACCCCCTCCTCTTCACATACCCATTCTACCTTTCCCATTACCCACCCCTTCTCTTCACATACCCCTTCTACTGCCCTTCTAAGTCCACTATACCCACCCCCTATTTTCCTCATACCCTTTCTACTGCCCCTATACCCACCTCTGCTCATACCTCTTTTACTACCCCTATACCCTACTCTCCTCTCACAGGCACCCTCCATAATCTCCCATTGCATAGACAGTGCTCTTATTTCTCCATTACTCTCTTTTTCTCTCCATATTTCTCCACTTTTAGTCCTCACACTCTATTTCCTCCTTCTTATTCATTGCTGGCAGCCCTATACTCGCCCCCCTCATGCCTACAGGGCCTAATGAGAAATCCTGCCCTGATGTTACCAAAGCCAGCCAATATATTCTCAGGCCCCGTACACACGACCAGTTTCCTCGGCAGAATTCAGCTTCCGACCGAGTTTCTGGCTGAATTCTGCCGAGAAACCCGGCCGTGTGTACACTTTCGGCCGAGGAAGCCGACGAGGAGCTCGGCGAGGAAATAGAGAACATGTTCTCTATTTCCTCGTTGTTCTATGGGAGCTCTCGCCCCGCCGAGCTCCTCGGCGGCTTCAGTGCTGAACTGGCCGAGGAACTCGATGTGTTTGGCACGTCGAGTTCCTCGGCCGTGTGTACGAGGCCTTAGACATGCACAGCTGCAGCCTGGAACAATGACTTGAAGGCATGTTTGCTGCCTGTTTCTTAGTCAGCCAGGCACCCTGTTTCTTTTTCCTGGACCCCAAATACCAGCAGTCCCTGTCCTGTCCTGATAGAGTCAATGGGGCTTATTTACTAAAGGCAAATCCACTGTGCACTTCCAAGTGCATTGCAAGTGCACTTGGAAGTGCAGTCGCTGTAGATCTGATGGGAACATGCAAGGAAAATAAAAAACAGCATTGTTGCTTGTAAATGATCGGAGGATAAAATCAGCAGAGCTTTCCCTAATTTCAGATCTTCCCCTCAGATCTACAGCGACTGCACCTCCAAGTGCACTTGTAGCGTAGAGTGGATTTGCCTTTAGTAAATCAACCCCATTGAGATAAATACTTTTACAGCTCCTAACAGGTTGTAGAGGTGAGCGTCTTATTAATGTAATACCAGAAAGTTGATCAGGATGCAAGCTTATTACTACAGATCCGGGTCATTAATTCTGCAGTGTTTATAGCATGGTGTACACAAGGCTCATTTTAAGCCAGTTATTTACATTTACATTGCAGAATAATGAGGTATGAATGAATAAGAGATGACTGCATGGCTCCAATTATAAGGTGTTTTATTGGTGTTAAGACACCCTGGCACAAAAGAAAATCTGCACTTTTAATGTTAATGCCACCTCTCCCCATTAACAAGCAGACTTATTACACATAAAGTAGGTTTCAGTGCCTTCAGTCTACACTTTATCAGCTAATAAGGGATATTATGTAATTAATAAGCAGCATAATGAAACACTCAGGCGGGATTAATGAGGGGGAGCATGAATAGTTTCACTCGTAACTTAATAAATAGATATATGAAATGGAACCCAACCAGTAATTGTATCTCACACAGAGGCTCAGCGTGTGTCCCTATGTATTAGAGATGTATTAGATCTAAAAGATTTAACGGGTTAGTCCAATTATATATAAGGTTTTAAAAAATGAGGGCGGAGACTTGCAGACTAAGACCAAATCGCTAATTGTTTTTTTTTTTTTATATCCTGAGGACTCTAAAGCCTAGCACACATGATCAGAATATTGTACAGGAGGCGCAAGCTACGTGTAGTATTATAAAATCAACATTTATTGCACAAGGTTATAAGCACTTACAAGAAGCAAGATGAATTCATGCCCATCATAGTCTGATCAATCCTGGCTAACCCTTTTGCCATCCTGCAGGTTCCACAAACTGTCCATTAAGCTGGGGAGATATGAGCCGAATGGAGTAACTCTCCATCCAGCAATGGCAGAGGACTCTGCTCTAAGCAGTGTGGAACATGGATGCGGAAGTGACGTCACTCGAACAGGGCAGAAATCGGGACCAGGGCTGTCAGTCGTAGAAGGAGCTTTGAGCTCAGAGCGTATAGCCTCTGCGACTAACAGCCCTGGTCCCGACTTCCACCCTGTTCCGGTAACTTAACTTCCGCATCCGCGTTCCATGCTGGTTAGCGTGGAGTCCTCTACCATCCCTAGAATGACGTCAGCGCACCGATCTAGGCTCACCTAGGCCGTCGCCGGGTGGACCAAGATGGCCGTCCTTCCGGGAGCTGCGGCCTTTCCTACTATCAATGCAGCAGCAGAGCTCCGTGGATCACGTGGTGTGCCAATCCGCATATGGTGACCCGTTTGGATCACGGATCATTTACGATCTGTTGCACCACTAGTACAGATCAAAAGAATTTTGATCGATCAAAAAAATGAACGATTAATTAAGGAATTAATCTTTAATTTCCACAGCCCTAATTGAATTGTATTGAAACTGTACTGTTCTCCTTTTGTATTATAAAGCGTTGCACAAAAAGAGATCAACAATAGACCCCAGTGCTGCAAGGAATGCTCGCCACAAAGCCACCATGCACCATGCAAATGATGTCACCTAATTCAGCCATATTGCATAACATTGAGTTCTATAAGTATTTAACGTGCACAAAAACACTTTCCAGAACATAATTGCCTCCTGACCTTGTAGTAGTTATCAAAAGGAACCTGGGCGTCCTGAAAGTGGAATTGTTTCTGTTTAATGAGTGTGTATCGATCTACAGAGAAGTCACACCGATTTCAAACAATCCAAACCTAAAATACAACAAATCCTGTAACAAAAAAAACAAAAACAAATTCACTGACATTACTCTCCTTGGTAATCGTACCACATTACAAAGTTAATGAACCCTAAACGTTGTTTTTTTGGGTTCAGTACCCCGTTAAGAAGTGCTGAGACCTTCATTGTGACCGCCGTGTCACACAGAGAGCGTTCAATGACACATTGGAGACACCGATTTTTCAGCGTTAAGAAGGCAGCCTAATTGCTTTACTAATTTCTGCCTAAAAGCCTCAAGTAATTACGAGAAGCAGGATGAACAAACACACAAGTACACCACGAACCGTTTCCCTGATCCTGCCAGCTGCGGGGCACTTCTAGGTGAGTCTGGCACCATCCGCCAACCTCACGGTATTGGCTCAGCAAGAATAGAAGTCATAAGCATTGTTCTATGGCCTTCTTTGTGAGTCTAGCTAAGGGAAAGCTCCAATTTTTGAGAAAATTAATAGCAGAGGTAATTACTACAAGTGGCAATGAAAGAGGATAATAAATATAAAAAATTCCTTTATTGCAATTATATATTCATTGAATCATGGAAGGCATTTTGAAATGCTGCTCGTAGAACTGCCTCAAGCACAGAAGAGCCTTAGAAAACAGAAGGTATTTGCTTGTCTCACATTCATCACAATCCCAAATATGAAGTAGATGTAAACATCACTAAAATCTAATATGGGCGTTAACATGTTAATTTAATTTCAACAGTTGTTTTCAATGATTTTAAATTTACAGCTTTCATTAAAATAACACCTGTTGATCCTGCCATGAAGATCCTTATTTAGTCTTTTCCTGTCATACGGTGACAACGTTCTGTCCCTGCTTTCCAAATGCTCTTGTGTTGTCACACGGGCCACCAACAGAATGGAGACTACAAGTGGCAAAACACAATATGCAGGCATCGTCCACTGGTGTCGCCATCGGGAAAACTGCTCTCAGAAATATCATGCAGCTGTTGCTGGAGTCGTTGTAGGCAGACAGACGCTGCAGGAGATCAATGCACTGAGATGTAACAGAGGAAATACCATTACGTTAGTTATTACATCTACTTCTTTGGGCAGAACCATGCAATTCATTCCTGTATGCCCCTGGGCCAGATATGCATCTAAAACGGAAACTTATCTATCCAGTTGTATCTGCTATCTGTCCACCCTGTCTGCTTGTCTAAACAGAGAAGACATTGGGGTTGATTTATTAAAGGCAAATAGTGGAGTTGATTTATTAAAGGCAAATAGACCGTGCACTTTGCAAGTGTAGTTGCTCCAGAGCTTAGTAAATAAGATGAAGCTTCATTTTGTAAAGAATACCTAATCACATGCTAGGGAAAAATCAAACAAAAAAAAAAGCATTTTTGATTGGATGATGGATGTTAGTCGAGATTTACTAAGCTCTGGAGCAACTGCCCTTGCAAAGTGCCCAGTCTCTTTGCCTTTAGTAAAACAACCCCATTGTGTTTTAAATATACTAAATATATATGATGTTGGGCTTGTTAGAAGTTAGAAGTATTTATGCCCCTTTCACACAGGCGATCTAGAACACACAAAGGTGGGCGGGAACACCCAAATCTCGAAAGATGGGGAATTATGACAAGGTGGGCGAGAACACCCAAAACTCCTAGATGGGGAATTATGGCAAGGAGGGCGAGAACACCCAAAACTCCAAGATGATGAATTATGGTAAGGAGGGCGGGAACACCCAAAACTCCAAGATGACAAATTATGGCAAGGTGAGCGGGAACACCCAAAACTCCAGGATGACGAATTATGGCAAGGTGGGCGGGAACACCCAAAACTCCAAGATGATGAATTATGGCAAGGTGGGCGAGAACATCCAAAACTCCAAGATGACGAATTATGGCAAGGTGAGCGAGAACACTCAAAACTCCAAGATGATGAATTATGGCAAGGTGGGCAGAAACACCCAAAACTCCAGGATGACAAATTATGACAAGGTGGGCGGGAACACCCAAAACTCCAAGATGACGAATTATGGCAAGGTGGGCGGGAACACCCAAAACTCCAAGATGATGAATTATGGCAAGGTGGGCGAGAACATCCAAAACTCCAAGATGACGAATTATGGCAAGGTGAGCGAGAACACTCAAAACTCCAAGATGATGAATTATGGCAAGGTGGGCAGGAACACCCAAAACTCCAAGATGACGAATTATGGCAAGGTGAGCGGGAACACCCAAAACTCCAAGATGACGAATTATGGCAAGGTGAGCGGGAACACCCAAAACTCCAAGATGATGAATTATGGCAAGCTGGGCGGGAACACCCAAAACTCCAAGATGATGAATTATGGCAAGGTGGGCAGGAACACCCAAAACTCCAAGATGACGAATTATGGCAAGGTGAGCGGGAACACCCAAAACTCCAAGATGACGAATTATGGCAAGGTGAGCGGGAACACCCAAAACTCCAAGATGATGAATTATGGCAAGGTGGGCGGGAACACCCAAAACTCCAAGATGACGAATTATGGCAAGGTGGGCGGGAACACCCAAAACTCCAAGATGACGAATTATGGCAAGGTGGGCAGGAACACCCAAAACTCCAAGATGACGAATTATGGCAAGCTGGGCAGGAACACCCAAAACTCCAAGATGACGAATTATGGCAAGGTGGGCGGGAACACCCAAAGCGGCAAGATGGGGAATTATGGCAAGGAGGGCGAGAACACCCAAAACTCCAAGATGACGAATTATGGCAAGGTGGGCGGGAACACCCAAAACTCCAAGATGACGAATTATGGCAAGCTGGGCGGGAACACCCAAAACTCCAAGATGACGAATTATGGCAAGGTGGGCGGGAACACCCAAAGCGGCAAGATGGGGAATTATGGCAAGGAGGGCGAGAACACCCCAAACTCCAAGATGACGAATTATGGCAATGTGGGCGGGAACACCCAAAACTCCAAGATGACGAATTATGGCAAGGTGAGCGAGAACACCCAAAGCGCCAAGATGGGGAATTATGGCAAGGTGTGCACGAACACCCAAAACGCCAAGATGGGGATCTCACTGTCAGAGTATAGACATATAGCAAGCCAGGACCTGACTTGGCTGGTTGTGTTTAGATACACTTTAGCGGGAGCATTGTCGTCGGATAATACACATGGCACGCCACCCACTGCTGTATATGCTGGTATCCTGTTAATCACGCACTCTACAGCGTGTTCTTTGAAGGAAGTGATAATGCCTGTTGTACAAGGTAGAGGAGCACTTGTTAAATAGAATCTTGTATCTTGTCAAGTGTCTCAGTATGTTTTTATAAGCAAAACAGAAATTTTCCCTGTACAGAAACAACGGAGGTCTCAAGAAACCAGCTATCGAAAAAGTCAGACGTGTGAAACCCAGCCACGCTATTCCCGAAACGCTCGGCGTACTCAATTTTTTTTTTTTCGGTCGAACATTTGACCAACCATCAGCTTGTACTAATTACAAGCCATCAATACAGGCTGCCAAGAGCTGACTGATCAAATAACCACGTTCAATCAAACTCTTCCCAGCTTCCAGCCACGAAGAGGTTAAATTACTTTAATTTTCTTGGTCAAACAGCCCAAATCTCTCCGATTTCAGTCTTGCAGCTTGGGGTTGACAGCTCTGTATAATAGTGACTTACAGATAAATGAGGGAGATTTGAAGGTTAGTTGAATTTCTTTTTTTCAAGATTCAGGGGAACGTGCGCTGCACGGGGAACGCTTCTGCCATCTAGAGGCCCAACGTTTTATGACAGTGAATGTATTTGCTTTGTAGCAGCTTGAAAGTCCACAGTTTTGGTAAATGTTGAAAAATCTTTTCTTTACAAATAAAAAGGAAATAAAAGTGGATTCTACCTGGTTTCAGTGTTCATTCACATTGACGCATAAGAAATCACCGAGCATTTTTAAAAGTTTAACAAGGATCCCGGGTTGGGGTTGGGATCCCCCTTGAATTGACTGATTGTGGCATCCAAATGATGGTGGCATCCAAAAACACAATACAGGAGGCCTGTAACTTAAGGGGGTTGTAAACTCTCACATATATCCAGTTAAGTGACTGGTCTCAGGTGATATTTAAAGGTTAAACAAATCGTCCTACATACATTGTACCTGTGTATCTGCATCCTTCTCTTCTCTACATCTGTTCAAAGTGCTGAATTTTTACAGCTTGTCTGAGCTTCCAGAAGGCAGGGGACAGGGAGCTCAAGTTACACTCTGCAGGGCTCAGTGAGAGCTAATTGGTGGGAAGGGACACCCCCTCACACAGCACACAGGAGCAGAGCTGATTCTGTCAATCACAGGCTGTGTGCTGGAGCTCCCTCCCTTGTCACCTTTTAACATTTAGTGTCAGGTAAACATGTCAGAAGTTATTAATGCAGATAGCAGAGGAATGAGGCAGCACACAGTGCTCTGGATTGAGCACAATGAAGAAGGATATGCTTAGTTCATGTTTCATGTCTGAAGTTTACAACCACTTTAAATGCATAACTAGTAAAGCAATATGTTGAATTGAAACAAGCTGTAGCAGGCTTCAGTACTACTAGATGCTTGTTAAGGCCCTTTTCACACTTGCAAATGTTTTAAATGCAGGAGATCCAGTGGGGGTTCCTTTGGTTTAGTTGTGGGTGGGAAGTGATTGATCACATGTAATCGCTCATAGAGAGATTACCTGCATATGATTGGCCCTGGATGCCTCTTCGCTGCTTGTTTTAACCCTGAAAATGCTGACTCACCACACCGCAAACTACTGCTTTGACTTAAATGAGTTGCTTTTGCAGCCGAATGCGATATGCCATTTTTTGCTACAGCCACAAAGCATCATGGCCACACCATGTGTACAGCCCTGAGTGGCTACATGCCCCTATTTAGAGGGGTGGTCAGGAAGTGGTAAATCTGTGGTTCAACAGTCTGCTTTTACTGCCCTCTGGATGCTCCTTGTGAATGAGCCCTTAAAGTGATTGTAAAGACCAAATAAGAAATAAATAACAAACAGGTTTATACTTGCCTGCTCTGTACAATGGTTTTGCAGAGCAGTCCCGATCTTTCTCTTCACGTGTCCCCCACCGTCACTCATGGCCCCTCCTCTTCTCAGTGTGCCACTTCCTATGGTGGCATACCTGCATGCTTGCAGGTAGTGCAGCTTATCCCCGCTGCCCACTCTCTCCTCACTGGCTGTGATTGACAGTAGTAGGAGCCAGTGGCTCCCACTACTGTCTCTGAGCCAGTAAGAAGAGAGAGCAGCTCAGCGCTGGATTGAGATCGGGCTTAGGTAAGCATTTTTGGGGGACATAAAAACGTTTTTTTACCTTAATGTTGAGAATTAGTGCAGCTGCTGACTTTTAAAATAAGGACACTTACCTGTCCAGGGCGCCTTTGATTAAGCCATCTTTGGTAAGGGAATCAGGAAGTGAAGCCTTTCGGTTCCCTACTGCGCATGCACGTCTCGTGCTGCGCAATCCCACTGGTCCCTGCTGTCTTCTGGGACCTGCGAGGGGGACGAAGGAAGTGGCGTAGATACCCGTGGGTGGCTCAGGTATCTATGCCCAGAAGTGGGAGCAAAATACCTGTATTACACCCTGAAAGGTGCCGAATGTGACACCAGGGAAGGGGGGGGGGGTGGAACTCCACTTTAAGGTGAAAAAACTTCTCAACCACTTTAAAGTTCCATGTTGGGGGGTGGAGGGGATGCTGCTCAGTGATAGTGTGACAGTGATTGTCAGATTGCAGGTTCATTTCAGAAAGAGCAGTGCTGATCCCAAAGAGCCTGTAGATCACGGTGTGCTGTCTGAGCACATTCTCTGCCATATCATTATTCTAATGGTGGCGGAAACCTTCCCAAAGTCCTGAATTGGAATCCGTCCCAGGTGCTCCCCACGCAGGCCCCAGTAATTGATCACAAGACAAGCATCTCCATCTTCCTCCCATTGCCAAGATGTCATAAAATTCTATGCAGCAGGACCATTTGGCTAGAGTCAGCAGAGGTGCACAGCAGTGCGAACGGGTGTAACAAGTCAAATGTGCGAAATATCTCGTAATGGCATTTCAGCTGCTTCTACTTAAGGAAAGGTTATTCTGTAGTATCCGGAAATTTGCTGCTCCTTGACTACCGATGTAGTTGCAATATAAGACAAGGAGTCACCTTCTGGAACTACAGCTGTTCATAATTATTCCACACATTGTTTTTATCCCTCCATTAAAACTCAGTCCCTGGAATTTATTAAGGGCTCATCCTTAAGTGCGGCAGCCCTTGAAAAGCGATCTATGGTGGGCTGTTGACAGGCGATGAGGAGGTGATATGTCGCACCCTCAAGATTTGTTTCAGTCCTAAAGGCTCCAACCATGTGCAATGCGCTGCAACCCCATACACATAAATAGTTTGCATTCAGCAACCGAATGTGACCTTGACAAGCAGTCCAAATTTTGCCACAGCATGTGTACAGCCCTGAGTGGTTGCATGCCTTTCTTTAGGCGGGTGGAGGTAAAACCGTGGCTCAACAGCATGCTTTAACCCCTGTTAATAAGCCCAAAGACTTTGGTCAATACTTTTTTTTTTAAATCTGTCTTGCGGTAATGTAAGAAGGTGATTGTAGCCATATTAGTGCTCTTGCAACAACACAGTTAAATAGGTTGTAAACCTCCATGGGGAAGTTGTGCTTATAGGTAAGCCTGGAATCAGGCCCGGATTTCCCACAAGGCCACCGAGGCCAGGCCTCGGGGCGGCAGGGCGCGGAGTGGCAGCAGTGGCATGGAGTCCCCTGACGCCTGGAACATACAGTTAAGGGCAGCAAGTTGCTTTCTAGCAGGACTAAATGTAGTGTGGGGGAATCCGCCCACTCGTTAACAAGTGATTGCAGCAATGTCGCTGAAATCACTTGTAAAATGTGTGCTGCAGTCTGTCTGTCCCCTCCCCCCCCCCACATACCTCTCTCTGCTGGCTCTGTCTTCAGGGCTCCTTCCTCCCCCCGGCCACCGAACCTGTCTCCTGTCCCTGCCGCTGCTGTACACAGTGAGAGGGGTGAGCTGTGCTCTTCCAATCTCAGCTGTGACAGGAGTTCTAGCACAGTGCTAGGACTCCTGTTTTGGAGGTGACAGGGTCAATAAAGAGAACCTGTCACCTTCAATTACTATCACACAGGGAATTGTTTTCTCCTGTGTGATAGCAATAAAGTTAAGTGGAATTTTTTTTATACAAAAAAATAATAATAATAATTAAATTAATAAAAAAAATGATTAAAAATTAAAGAATAAGAAAAATAATATTAAAAATAATAAGAAAATTATACAAAAAAAAAAGTAAACGACAAGCTACAAATAAATAAAAAGTAAAAAAAAAAAAAATTAACTAACAATGCCGCCCCTGCCATCCGGTTGCCATTCTCCGTTGATTTAGGGGGGGGGGGGAGAGAGTGATTTGGTTGACAGGGAGAGGGTGCATTGCGGAACCTGGCCTTGTGGCGGCAGGGAGAGCAAATCCGGCCCTGCCTAGAATAGGGCTTACCTATAGGCAGTGTTAATTTTGGCAGCAAATTGCCATTTAGTTTTAGTCCTAGTCTTAGGACTAAAATGGCATTTTTTTTTAGTCCCATTTTAGTTTTCTGCAAAGGGGGGGGGGGAAGATACCTGTCTAATACAGGTATTTGCTCCCACTTCTGGTAAAAGATCGACGCAGATTGCTGGCGATCTACCCAACTGTGACACAACTTTTGCAAGCATCTCTTCTGCAAAGTGGCAGAGTTTTACAGGCTGAAGAGCTTTTTAGAGAAATCGGGGGAGTAATGAAAATATCAGTTCCAGAATTCCAAATTTTGTTGCAGAATTGTCTGAAAGATGTGACACAATTAATTACATGTGACGCAATCATCAATTTACTCCAACATTAAGAGGTCTTATTTATCAACACTTTCCTTATCACCAACACAATGGTATTTTTTGATGAATTACTAACAAAAACAGCACAATAAAGTAAAAGTGTCCCAAGTAAGATCTACCCGAGAGCATTGGTACCATAGGCGTGCGCACAGGATGTGCCCAGGCACCCCTTAATCACCCTGTGCAGCACAGATTTGACCTACTGCCTTGTCCTCCCCCCCTTTCCCCTGCAGCGCTGCTCCTCTCTTCTCCCGCTGGCTGTTGCTGTGGGGATGTTTTAGGATGAATAGGGGAAGGAGCCATTAAATATGTAATTTACCAGTCCCTTCCCTTTCTGAATGAACATTGTGAGTAATCGGTAGTGTGTGTTTGAGCTTTGATACACACCCTAATGCAATAAGCTGCGCACACCTATGATTGGTACTGACAGGGAAAATATCAAAAGGATTTCACTAGTACAACCACACTGCCAGAAATGCGTTTCAAATGCGTTATTGAATCACACTCAATGTCTTACTTTCAGAAAACGTCCCACATAATTTCATGGCTTATTTCGATACTGTATATATCTGATTATACCCTTAGGCCTCGTACACACGACCGAGTTTCTCTGCAAAAACCAGCAAGAAACCGGTCATGTGTACATTTTTCGACGAGGAAACTGTCGAGGAACTCGTCGAGCCAAAAAGAGGGCATGTTCTCTTTTTCCTCGACGAGAATGGAGAAAATTGGCTCGCCGAGTTCCTTGACAGCCTCACAAGGAACTCGACGAGCAAAACGATGTGTTTCGCCTGTCGAGTTCCTCAGTCGTGTGTATGATGCCTGACACGATTTAAGCATTTAAATTACAAAAAAAAAAAAAATCCTTAATGGTTTTAATTATACAATTTTGTGTTCTTTTTATTTCACTATTACTTAATAAAATAGAACAAACACACACTTACTTTATAAAGGCTTAGGCTTGTCAACACATGTGGTTGGGGGGCAAATGCAGCAGCAGGCACAGGAACTAAACCCCCTATTGCACTCAGCTCGTTCAACTCACTGCATGTGCAGTATTGCAGCATTTAGGGGGTTAAAACATACAGTGAGGGGGCAATATATCACTTCCTCACTGCCTGTTAAATGCCCCTGAAAACTGATCCACATTTCTAAACTTAGCTCAGTATTTACCCTAATCCATGGCCTTATGGTCTTTCCCCCCACTGGTTCGGTTATGATGTCTGGTCCCTCAAAGCCATTCAGTGCAGAACCACCAGCCATGTTCCATCCTGGTAACATGGCCACTGGTCCTGCATTTTATATGATGGCATAGGAGGCCCCTTCCAGTATTGGAAATCAGAGTACTAGTAAGGTGAGTATTACATTGTATTAGATTATACCCCAAAAAAATTGTAATATAATATTCATCAGCCAAGGGAGATCAATTTATTTATTTTTTTATCACTGTCTGATGTTCCACTTTAATGTAAATGTGTCATGATAGACAACCTTCTAAAAATGCTGTTTACATTTTGGCTGTTATCCTTTTCCCCAAGTTTCAATAGTTTCTAAGTCGCTAAGCTGTTCTCATTTTGGCTGATATCCTGATCACCAGGCTTCAATAGTTTGTAAGTCACTAAGCCAAAGTACAGTACATGTATGCAGATCAGCCAAGAAACAAACCCTTATCCTCATTCTTGTAGTATGTAAATGATTGAAAAAAAATTAAAATCATTGGATCGGTATGGCTGAATGATTTTCAGAAAGAGAGGTCAGCAATAGCGTTTTTTTTTACACATGTGATTGCTGTTTTTTTTTTTTTTTTAATGTCAATCAAAATCAGCTGTTAGCCAAAATATAGCAATGTTATCACAAGGCAATATGAAACAAACTCTTATTGGTCACTCAAAAACGGGTTCATTTGGTGTTTGCATGGCGTGGAGAATGTATACTAACTACCGTATTTATCGGCATATAACATGCACAGGTGTATAACACGCACCCTAACTTTAAGAGGAAAGTTTCAGGAAAAAAACGTTCCATAGCCCCCTGTGTATAACACGCAGGTACAGTTTACCCTTTATTTTCAGGGTAAAAAAGTGAGTGTTATACGCCAATAAATACAGTATTTATGTTGCACACATGTGAATGCTCACCTAGGGAGAAGTAGCATAATGTCTGCAATTCTTCAGTGTTTGTCTTACTGTCACAGGTCATCCACTGGAATTCTCCGAAAAAGCTTCGGGTAAAAAACAAGCATGTAGAGTTCTTCCGCAACCTCTACCTGACCTTCCTGGAGTATGATGGGAACCTCCTGCGGAGGGAGCTGTTCGGCTGTCCCAGTGAAACTGACGTCAACAGCGAAAATGTAAGTAGAACTTCAAACTGTAAGTCCAATGTGTAACTATTAATCATGGGGTACACAACAACATTTTATTGCCTCTGCTTTCCCAGCACCTGTCAACTTAATATATGTCAGTGATTTTTTTAAAGTGGAATTCAAGGCTAAACCTAACTAATCTTAAAGTGGCTGTACACCCTGACATATACCCAGTGAAGTGAATAGCCTCAGATGATACACAGAGATAAAACAAATCCTCCCACATAGGTTTACTTGTTTGTCTGCAGTCTTCTCTTCCCCACACCCTTTCAAAAGGACAGAAAAGTGTTATAATTCTTCGCCATCTGTCAGGAGCACAGATGAGTGGGTGGAGAGGCTGCAGTTACAGTGCGTGAGAGCTGATTGGAGGAAAGTAACACACCCCCTTCACACAGCAGAAGAACTGTGTTGTGAATCGACAAGCTGTGTGCTGAGCTCCCTTCCCAACACAAATTGGGGAGGGACTCATGCTGATACAAGAGGAACTAAGCACCAGAGAGAAATGACACTTCGAGCTTTGGAGAGAGTAATGCCCCGTACACACCATCACTTTATGTGATGAAAAAAAACGACATTTTCTGCTTCATAAGTAGCTTCTGGGCATGCACGGGTGAAAAAACGTCGTTTTAAACAACGTTTTTTGCTACACACGGTCAATTTCTGTGAAGTAAAAAATTACGTTTTGAAAAACGACACATAAAATTGAAGCATGCTTCAATTTTTTTTTGTCGTTTTTTACAAGACATAAAACAACGTTTTCCCCCACACACGGTCATTTAAAGTGACGTTTTTAAAAACGTCATTTTTTTTCATCACATAAAGTGATGGTGTGTACGGGGCATTAGTAATTAAACACAGAGGGGTAGATTCACGTAGGGAGCGCGTAACTCTGTGCTGGCGTAACGTATACTATTTACGCTACGCCTCCGCAATTTTGACAGGCAAGTGCAGTATTCACAAAGCAAAGTTGCAGCTGCGTAGCGTAAATAGGCCGGCGTAAGCCCGCCTAATTCAAATGTGGAAGATGTGGGTGTGTTTTATGTTAGTTTATTGTGACCCCACGTAAATGACGCTTTTTTCGAATGGCGCATGCGCCGTCCGTGAAAGTATCCCAGTGCGCATGCTCCAAATTAACCCGCAAAAAGCCAATGCTTTAGACGTGAACGTAAATGACGCACAGCCCTATTCGTGAACGACTTACGCAAACGTCGTAATCGACGGAAAATTTTACGCGGTCCCGACGTCCATACTTAACATTGGCTGCTCCTCATATAGCAGGGGTAACTTTACGCCGGATAAAGTGTTACGTAAACGGCATATCTGTACTGCGACGGCCGGGCGTACGTTCGTGAAAAGGCGTATCTAGCTAATTTACATATTCTAGGCGTAAATCAGCGTACACGCCCCTAGCGGCCAGCGTAAATATGCAGTTAAGATACGACGGCGTAGGAGACTTACGCTGGTCGTATCTTAGACAAATTCTGGCGTATCTGATTCTTTGAATCAGGCGCCAAGATACGACGCCTCAGACTCAGAGATACGACGGCGTATCTGGAGATACGCCGTCGTATCTCCTACCTGAATCTGGCCCAGACTAAGTAAGTAAACTTTCTCAGAGATTTTACGTAACAGTTTCTTTTTTTTTAATTCTTTATTTTAAGTTTTTAATTAGGTTAGGGCAGAGAGTCCAAAGTCATCAACAAATTGCAAACACATAGATCTCAAGGAAGCCAGGTATATGCACAAACATTTGAGTAGACAGTACATCACAAGTATGCAAAATACCAATCTTGCCTTTCCTTGACAATCAGCAGGAACAGGTCAGTGGGCGATCAGACTCCCGCAAGAATGGGAGTGGAAAATTATCCAATGGCTGGATCAGGAGTTTAAATGTGGCTGAGACTGTGTGAGAAGGTGGTCCTGAATCCAAGCAGAGACGCTCAAAGGCTTATTCCATATTTAAGGAAATACCTCTCCTGGAGACTGAAAGCAGATAGTGATGCAATTGTTGGCGGTGCTATTGATCTAAAGGAGAGTTAAACATCTATTGGGGGGGTTCAAGCAAGTTTCTGGCCAGAATCACGAAAAAAATAAAAAATCTCCAATCATGTAGATACCAGATGACAGACGACAGATGACAGACGTTGCTGGAAGCTTCTGTCTGATATCCCTGGTATGAATGCTGGATTTCCCAACATTGGGGTAAGACATGAAAAGTCAGAGCGGAGATTGGTTGACCCACTGGCCATTGTGAGAGCTTGGAGGTTTGAGCTTATAAAAGAATGAAACAAAAATCTCATAATAGGTTATTAAAATCCAACTGTAGAAAACACAAATCCGTGATAAGTAGTTGAATCCAAAAAAAAACTCCACCGTCACTACAGGCAATATAGAATCCACCCTACAATCAGATCAATCCTCAGTCAGTGCAGACTGGAGCGGAGTGCGGGGTCCGTGCAGGGTGTGTGCCAGGCACCGAGGAGAAGGACTGATCTGATCGTGGGGTGGATGGAGTCTGGTTTGCATATCTAGCTAATGCCCTTTTTGATCTGAGGACACATCTCCAGCTGATGACCCCTGCAAAGATTATTACATTAAGCCTGTTTGACCCTTCATAATAAAAAATCCAGGCTCTCTGGTATGATCTTATTTTGCCTGTGGTGACGGTGCACGCACAAAGCGAAGTTTTTTATTTTATTTACCTGCAGTTGGACTTTATATCACATTATAAGCAATTTTATTTACAGTATGCATCACATCAAGAGCGGCAATCCATTCACACTTGTTATTTCCAATCCCAATATGGGCTAGCTTGGCCTGCAGAAAGTGCTAATCCACTCGATCAAATGCCTTCTTGGCATCAGGGGAGGAATTCTATGGGAGTGTGGCAAGTGTAGTATGTTGAGGACTCTTGTGGTGTTATCTTTGGCCTCCCTCGGTGGCACAAAATTCACTTGATCGCTGTGGATTATGGATTGGATAAGAGGCATGAGGTGAAATGTCAAGATTTTTGTAAAGATTTTCAGGTCTGTATTCAGAAGCGATACCAGGTGGTAGTTGGCACATAATTAAAGGTCTTTGCCATCCATGGGGATGTCAACAATATGTGCCCATAGGGAGTCTAGAAGGGATTAGCCATGTAGTTGCAAGTTGTAGGTATCGACAATCCTCCTGGAGAGGGGCAAAGCCCTGGTAGTAGCTGCTAGTGAACCCATTAGGTTCATGTGCCTTATGAAGCTTTAGTGACCTGACTGCCTCCAGGAACTTGTCAACCATTAATGGGTTTTTGAGAGATTCCGCCATGTCTGCAGTGACAGACAGTATCTGTATTCGCTGCATCTTGAAATTCAAGGAGGCAGGGCCTGAAGGACCCTGCGAGTTATACAGTTTAGATTAGTATTCTTAGAACACAGAGGCTATGGCCCGATATGGTATGACAACATTTGCCCTTTCCATCATCTATGTACAGAATATGAGTTTTGAGGGGTAATTCCCTTGGAGTGGGCCAGGAGTCTACCTGCTTTGTTTCCAAATTCGTAGTATGCGTGTGAAAGCTTGGTAAGGCGGATTTTAGTGTCGTAATGAATTAACAACAAATTCACAGTGGCTCTGGACTGTGACAAGGGTTTCTTATGAACTACTGTATTTATTGAAGTATAACACTCACTTTTTTACCCTGAAAATAAAGGGTAAACTGTGCCTGCGTGTTATACGCAGGGGGCTGTGGAAAGTTTTTTTCCTGAAACTTCCCTCTTAAAGTTAGGGTGCGTGGTATACGCCTGTGCGTGTTATACGTCGATAAATACGGTAGTTCAAGATGCGCAGTCACTTCTTGCTGTGCCTGCAATAGTGCATTTCTGTCTTTCTTTAGTTCTTTGGCTTTCCGGATAAGGTGTCCCATCATAATATAATTTGTTGCTTATCCACTAAATAAGTGGGGTGGAATCTGGGGTATCATTATCTGAAAATCAAATGGAAAGCAAGGTAGAAATTTCTAAATGCAGCGGCCCCTCTTGTACTAGAGAGTCATTTACCTTCTAGTACCATGCTTTAGGGGCAGAATTGCTCAAGGTAACTGGTGTGTGATCGGAAATCGTTTGGGTACCGATTGCAGTGTTGCGTATGTCCAGAAGCAGGGATTGAGAGACCAGTAAGTAGTCAGTTCTGGAGTAAAAATTATGTGGGGCAGAATATGATCACGGTCGTCTGGATTATATACAGTAAAACCTTGGTTTGAAAGTAACTTGGTTTGAGAGCGTTTTGCAAGACAAGCAAAATGTTTTAATAAATTTTGCCTTGATATACAAGCAATGTCTTGATATAAGAGTAGCGTCATGTCACAACTGAGTATAAAAAAGAAGAGAGGAGCCTCTAAGTGTAGCAATATGGTTACATTTCATGAAGGTACAACATTTAGCAACTTATTGCTACACTTAGAGGTGCCTCTCTTCTCTTTTATACCCTGTAAAAAAATGCTTTGATATACAAGTGTTTTGGATTACAAGCATGTTTCTGGAACGACTTATTTTTGCAAACCAAGGTTTTACTCACCAGGCATTTGGCATGGTAGAGCATTTTTAATGCATGGGAGATACAAATATAAAGGGTTGGTTTAGGAGCTGGAATCATCCAACAATAGATCTAAGGTGAGATCTAAATGCTGCTGTGCACATTTACCTTATAACTAATTCCAACTTCTAATTTCTTGTATATCTTGCTTGTTCAGCTATCTAATAAGGTTTTAGCTTAGAAGCATAGGCATGCACACAGGGTGTGCCAGGTGTGCCCAGGCACACCCTAATCACCCTGTGCAGCACAGATTCCCTCTACTGCTCTGGCTCCTATCTTTACCCCCGCAGTGATGCCAGCTTCCCTCCTCCTTTATTGGCTGTTGGGATGTTTTAGGAGTGGGGAAGGGGCTAGTAAATATGTAATTTACAGACCCTTTCCTTTCTGAATGAACATCATGAGTGATCGGTAGTGTGTGTTTGGGCTTTGGGGTGCACACCCTAATGCAATAGGCTGTGCACACCTATGCTTAGAAGACAATCTGGGATTTGCAACAGGCAAACAAGGTTAACAGGGAAATTAGGGAATACTAGGTAGTAGGTGATGGTAAAACTTAGGTCAAGAAGGGGGTGTATTTTTATGATACAAGAGCCTGAAAAAATCTGGACTTAATAGGTTATGCTTTTGGCGCTTTATACACTTAAAATCGCAACTTAGCATTGTTACAGGCCATTTATTGGCTATGCCACTGGCAGTGTTATTCTGAAGGTGAGAATGCCCAAGTATCCATCTTAATGGTATTCTTGTGCTGTAACAATTTAATTAAGCAGCACTTGTAGCTGATCACATTTGTCTCTCAGGTTGCCCCGAACATGCTGTGAATTTCCTGTCACTGACCAGCCCCACAGAGGCTATCAGACAAATCTCTGCCTTAGCAAATGCACCTTCTGACCAGCTGCAACGTCTGAAATTTTATTACACAAAGATGAAGCCGAGCCTGCACGATGCCATCTGCTCGCCGTATCCCCCTCCCCGGCATCTCAGCAACATGGCAAGAATGCATATTCATGACAGGGTGATTTTATACTCTGCTTCCTGTCGCTGTGCGCAGCAGACGGGGCACCGCGCACAACACACAGCTGATCAAAAACTATTCATCCTAAATTAATCTGTCCATGAACTGGGACACATTTGCCAGTGTTGTGAAAAAACTGCTAAAGTAACTGCTTGTAATCAACCTATACAGTATATTAACTTCCAATATTCCCCTGTACACCTGCAATAGGGCCAAGAGATGCTGACAGCCCATTTAGTTTATGATGTGCACAGTGCTGCTGATCTAACACAGGGATCCTCAAACTACGGCCCTCCAGCTGTTGCGGAACTACACATCCCATGAGGCATTGTAAAACTCTGACATTCACAGACTTGACTAGGCATGATGGGAATTGTAGTTCCTGAACAACTAACATATTGCAGGTACTGGGAGCTGGAAAGGGGAAATAACTAGGCAGCACAGAAGAAGAGTAGATTTAAAGTGTAAAGGGTGGAGATGAAGGGTAGCAATTAGCTTAAAGGATTTTTAAAGGTTTGTTTTTTTAATTTCTAAATAGGTTCCTTTAAAGGGGTTGTAAAGGTAAAAAAAAAATCCTAAATATCTTCCTTTACCTTAGTGCAGTCCTCCTTCGCTTACCTCATCCTTCAATTTTGCTTTTAAATGTCCTTATTTCTTCTGAGAAATCCTCACTTCCTGTTCTTCTGTCTGTAACTCACCACCGTAATGCGAGGCTTTCTCCCTGGTGTGGAGAAAGCCTCTTGAGGGGGGAGAGGGCGAGCAAAAAGAAAAGAAAATCCCATTTTAAGGAAAAATTTATTTTCAGACTCTATACATTTTAAAATAATAGATTACACGTTGGTTAGGATTGAAAGCAAGATTTTCTTCAACATTCATGTCTAATTAAAATGGCAAAACCTATTCACAAAATCTTTTACCCTGAATTGTTTCCACTTTAGGTAAAACGTTGTCAGACTGAGTAGAGACGTTTTCCAGAGCAGCAATTTAAAGTAAATAAAAAATAAAATTATACCCAAAGCCAAAACCTTTTTTTGATGGAATGGGGAAATCTCAGAAGCTCTGTCAGGCTTTCATTGATGGAACATGTATAACTGAGGTGGTGGATTCATCTTATCAGTAGTTCATGATTAAAGTGTTACTAAACCCACAACAGTAAAATCAGTCTTTATATGCAGTAAAGCATACTTGTTATACTCACTGTGGAACCTAAGGGGTTAATCTTCTGCAATTTGTAAAAAGACTGTTTGAGCCTGTCTCCTCTGATCCTCCCCTTCTTCTAGAGTCCCCAATATATCCCGATAGCACAGAGGCTAGGGTATAAGCTGCAAATGCTCAGTTTGGTGTGTATTGCTAGAGAGGTTTTTATTTTCTTAAGAGAGTGCATGTGATCAGCACAGGGCCAATCAGCACTGTCCAGACAGAGGGTCAGGGGTCCTGCAGCCTCATAGGACAATCAGGGGAGAATGAAAACTTTTCCTACAAGCTATAACCAGACACTGATAGATGTCACAAGACTGCTATATACTGCTGATGAGAAAAGGTATTTAGTAATTTATATTTACTAAAATTATTTCATTTCCATGTTCTGTGTACTGTGGAAAACCAGATATAGTGAATGCAGGGTTCTGGGTTTAGTAACACTATAAAGAAAGTCAATGAGATTCATATGAGGTGCAATGGCCGCGGTGAGGCAGCTTTCACAAAAACAGGTTGCCTTTTATATTGGAGGCCCAGAGTTTTAGGATCCACTTTTAACTAGTCTAATGAAAGTGCCAGACTAAATAAATGAGAGTCCAAGGGCCAGATTCACAGTGGAAATACGCCGGCGTATCTACTGATACTCCGGCGTATTTTCTAATTTGCCGCGTCGTATCTTTAGTTTGAATTCTCAAACCAAGATACGACGGCTTCTGGCTTCGATCCGACAGGCGTACGCCTTCGGATCGTAGGTGTAATTCTTCTGCGCCCGCTGGGTGGAGTTTGCATCGTTTTTCCGAGTCGGGTATACAAATTAGCTGTTTACAGCGATTCACGAAGGTACGCGCGTTCGTCGCATTCTCTTACGTCGTCGCTAGTTGGCTTTTCCCGTCGTATAGTTACGGCTGCTATTTCATGGCTTATATTTAGACCAGCCATGTTAAAGTATGGCCGTCGTTCCCGCGTCGAATTTAAATTTTTTTTTTTTTTTGCGTAAGTCGTACGGGAATAGGAAAGGACGTAACGCACGTCGCCGTTCAAAAAATTACGTCGGTGCGACGTCATTTTGCGCAAAGCACAGCGGGAAATTACAAAACGGAGCATGCGCAGTACGTTCGGCGGAGGAACGCGCCTAATTTAAATGATACATGCCCCATTTGAATTAGGCGTGCTTGCGCCGGACGCATTTACGCTACGCCACCGCAAGTTTACAGGCAAGTGCTTTGTGAATCAAGCACTTGCGCTGAAAACTTGCGGCGGTGTAACATAAATGACATACGTTACGCCGCCGCAATTATATGTGAATCTGGCCCTAAATCTTTTAACACTGTGAATTTTAATGTGCATTGTAATATGTATCGAAATATTGAATATTTTCTATAATACTAATAATTTCACAACCAATTTTGTTTCTGTTTTTTAGACCTGAAGAAGGGGGAGATTTTGGAGCCCTGAAAACAGATTGGTTGTAAATTATACAAATAGAAAAAAATATGATGGTTTTAGGAATAAACACTCCTAATGCATTTTATTGCTAAAAACCAATGGGGCATATCCACAAAAGAGATACGACGGAGTAACTGCTGTTACTCCATCGTATCCCTGGTCCTAACTATGGAACTGATCCACAGACTCAGTTTCCCATAGTTAGGACGAAGATACGACATGTGTAATTGAATTACACTGCCGGATCTTAGGATGCAGTACCGCATCCGCCGCTGGGGGCATTTCGCGTCGAAATGCCGCTTCGGGTATGCAAATTAGGACTTACGGCGATCCACGAAGCTATTACACTTCGTTTTGTCGCCGTAAGTTTTAGTTTGCAAGTGCAAAATTAGGGCTGCTTTTACAAAGTGTAAACTGTTTACACCATGTAAAAGCAGACCCTTCTTCCTCGCGCCGCGATTTTTTTTCGATTTCGATTTTTTTTTTTGCCGCCGTATCTTTTTTTTTTCCCGACGCAACTTTATTGACCCGTCGCGATCCACAAAGCCCGACGTAACGTAATTACGCGCTATGCCCGTCGGGAAAATGACGTCACGAGCATTCGCCCCCTGATGATGAGGAACACCTTGCGCCGGCCCGATTTAAGTTACTCCACTCAAAATTTCTAGGTAAGTGCTTTGTGGATCGGGCACTTAGGTAGAAATTTTGCGGCGGTGTAACTTAAATCGGAATATTTAGGTTAAGCCCGTTTTTTGAGGATATGCCCCATTGTGTTTTTTTTTTCTATTTTTTAAATCTGTTATAGCCAAGTAGTTTTCATTAGAGTTTATGGATAATGTAGTTGTGATATACAGTATTTACATTTTAATATGCATTTAATTATTTTAGGAGTTTATATTTTTGCAAGCATTTCTCTATCTTTTTGTATAGCCTTGAACAAGGAGGAGATATTTAAAGTTGAACTCTGATATAGTTCGCAATTCTGACCCTACTCAGTGATTTATGAACTTCTTTATTTTTCCACAGTTTTTGGAAAAAGTACCTTTTATAAATGCGTTTGTTTTATTCAGAAAATTAGAGCTGTTGCTGAGCATCTTAAGGAGTAATCTGTAGGTCTTAGTGGGCATGAATTTGATTAGGTGGGTGATCTGGACAGACTAGAAGACTCATGGTTGGTGGGACAGACTAGGAGTTTCTGAGCCTGTCGATCAAATAACACCAAATAACAGTGGGCAGTTTAGACATTTGGGTCCTTGCACTACCGTGATTATGTTGCCACTTAATTTGAAGAGAACTACATGCACGATATTACAAAACTGGTGGTCAGAGGAACAGTCAGAGGTCAGAGTGGCAACTGCTGGTCTTGCTAAAGGGAAATAAAGGAGAGAGAGTCCTTTGAAAAACGAGTGACTTCTCAGTGTCTAAATAGCTATTAATGAAAGCAATTAGAAATAGTTTAAGATAAGAATTGAGTTTAATGCCCCGTACAGACGATCGGATTTCCCGTCGGAATAAACACCCATGGGTTTTTTCGACAGAATTCCGCTCAAGCTGTCTTGCATACACACGGACACACCAAATTCCAGCCGTCGAAAACGCGGTGATGTACAACACTACGACGAGCCTAGAATAATGAAGTTCAATGCTTCCAAAAATGCGTCTAATTGTTTCCGAGCATTCTCCGTCGGAATTCCATACAGACTAACTGAATTTTTTCCATCTGAAAAAAGAGAACATGTTCTCTTTCTAAGTTTGTCTGCGTTTCCGACAGAAAAAGTCCGATGGGGCATACACACGGTCGGAATATCCGATGAAAAAATTTCGGCTGACTTTTTCCATCGGAAATTCCGACCGTGTGTACACGACATTACACTAATGTTATACAGTTTCTGCCTAGGGTTCACATCCAAGCACCAAAAACGCATTGGGAGTTCTTTGTTTTGTTGTTATGAAATTTAATTAAATTCATATTACAAGGTTTTGGACTCTTATGCCGCGTACACACGACCGTTTTTCATGACGAGAAAATAGCCATTTTTTAACTTGGTCATTAAAAACGATCGTTCGTAGGCTCCAGAGCATTTTTCTCGACAAGAAAAATGGGCATTAAAGATTTAGAACATGCTCTAATTTTTCGCGTCGTTTTTCATGTCGTGAAAAACGGTTGTGTGTAGTCTCTCAGGACGGGAAAAAAATGCGCATGCTCAGAAGCAAGGTATGTGACGGGAGCACTAGTGTTTGTAATGGAGATAGCACATTTGTCACGCTGTAACAGACTGAAAAGCACGAAGACTGAAAAGCGCGAATCGTCTCTCACCAAACTTTTACTAACACGAAATCAGAAAAAGCAGCCCAAAGGGTGGCGCCATCCAAATGGAACTTCCCCTTTATAGTGCCGTCGTACGTGTTTTTTCGTCAGCACGCTTTGCTCCAGCATTTTTTCGTGTTTCTGCAAGGCAGGCTTGACAAGAATCATGTCGAGAAAAACGTAGTTTTTACCATGACATTAAAAACAGTCGTGTGTACGCGGCATTAGACCCTTGTTCTTGCGCTCTCATTAAATTTTTTATGCTTTACAATCAAACTTGAGAGAGTTATTGATCCTTCCACCCTCCATCCAAAACTAAAAAGGTTTTGGCTTTAGATAGACTAAAGATAAAAATAAGCAGAGGTGTAATTTCACATATATATAAACAGGTCCCAGTAAGTGGGGGATGATTTTTATGTGTTTCTTGCAGTGTGTGATGAAGACCGATCAAAACATGGCTCAGAGCTGATGCAGTAAAGTTCAGAGGAGTTTAATTGCTGACTTATGCAACATCAAAAAAAAAGGTCCTCGTCTGAGTCTTCCTCTGTAATTGTACAGAAGTAAAGCGATAGATATTTCTGGGTCCGAACAGCCATTAACGCATTGCCTCTATGTGTTATTACAGTTTTAAGCAGCTCTTTCTCCATGCATAAAACATCAAAGAAGAGAGCTGTTTGGTTGGCCACAAGTTAAGAACTGTGAAGAACTTTGATGACAATTTAAAGCTAAACTCGGAGGAAACAGCTTAAATACACAGTCAAAATACATATATGTGACCTGTTACCCACACCCTGGGAGAAAGGTATACTGCTTAACGCTTGCCGACCAGCCGCCGTCATTATACTGCGGCAGATTGGCACGAATTGCTGTAGGTGTATTTCGGACGTTTTAAGAGCAATAGCAGTTGCACGTGCATGCGTGCCCGCCGGCCACCTGCGATTGCTCCACAGATTGTAAACAAACAGATCTCCATTCTGACGGGAGTAGAGAAAGATCTGATCAGGAATAGCAATCTCTCTCTACTCCCTGTCAGTACACTCTGCCCACAGTTAGAAACACCTCCCTTTGGAACACTAAACCCCTTGATCGCTCCCTGGTGTTAACCCCTTCCCTGCCAGTGTCATTTATACAGTAATCAGTAGCTATTTTAGCATTGATCGCTGTATAAATGTCACTGGTCCCAAAAAAGTGTCAGAAGTGTCCAATCTTTGTGCTGCAATGTCGCAGTCCTGTTAAAAATCGCAGATCGCCACCATTACTAGTAAAAAAAACATAAATAATAAAAAATGCCATAAATATATCCCCTATTTTGTAGACGCTATAACTTTTGTGCAAACCAATGAATATACGCTTATTGCGATTTTTTTTTTTTTTTACCAAAAATATGTAGAAGAGTACAGATTGGCCTTAACTTTTTTTTGGATATTTATTACAGCAAAAAGTAAAAAATATATTTTTTTCTTCAAAATTGTCAGTCTTTTTTTGTTTATAGAGCAAAAAAATAAAAGCCATAGAAGTGATCAAATACAACCAAAAGAAAGCTCTATTTGTGGGAAAAAAAGGACATCAATTCTATTTGGATACAACGTCACATGAAAGCGACGCAGTGCCGTATCACAAAAATGGCATGGTCATTAAGGGGGTAAATTCTTCTGGGACTGAAGTGGTTACCCCTAAGATTATCGACAGCAATGCCTAAAAATATATCTAAACCCCTGTAAAGACTGTTGGGAATTGGAGTGAACCAGTTACATGAGCAGAGGGATGAGGATTCTGTGGCCATTATTCAGTACCAAGGCAGGGTCGTCCAGGGCCCAGGGCAAGAATCCAGAATTGTGCCCCCCCCCCCCCCCACTATTAATGCTGTAGAATGGGTGTACCACCATATATACTTTGTCAGCTGAGAAATATATTTAAAGCGGTAGTTCACCCTCCTTCACGTCATTAGACCATTACATTCGGCATCGTAGCGCGAGCTACGGTATGCCGGTCTTAAATTTTTAAACCCCGTACTCACTGTGCTATAGATGATTGAAGAATCCGACTCCCGCGGGGAATGGGCGTGCCTATGGAGAGGGAGGATGATTGACGGCCGGCTCTGGCACGTCACGCTCCCCGAAGACAGCCGGAGTAGGTCTCGGCTATTCACGGCGCCTGCGCACAGGCTATGCGCAGGCGCCGTGAATAGCCAAGCCTATTTCGGCTATTTCCGGAGAAGCGTGACGTGCCAGGGCCGGCCGTCAATCACCTTCTCTCACCATAGGAACGCCCATTCCCCGGATTCTTCAATCATCGATAGCACAGTGAGTACGGGGATAAAAAATGTAAGACCGGCATACCGTAGCTCGCGCTACGATGCCGAATGTAATGGTCTAATAAAAAAAAACATTTTTTTTTTTTTTAACAGGGTGAACCCCCGCTTTAACAGAAAGTTTTAGTGCCTGAAGCATTAAAGGAAAACTTATCTAGAGAAAACTAAAAGTGTTGCAATTGCAGCCCTTCTTCTGAAAAAGCTAGTGGCCTGGTTATTATGCTGACCCACTGCTTTCAATACTTTTAATCACTGACTCAGAGCAAGTGTACAGATAAGTACTTCTGACTTTTCTAGTACTTTTCTAATCTGCATACTTATCCCCTGACTTAAAGTAATGGTAACCTCATCACTGTGCTGTACAAAGCCTGTGCAGAGAGCAGAGTTGTGGGAGGGACCCAGCAGGCTCCGCCCACTACAGGCTGCCTGCAGAAAACTACAGAAGGGGCGGAGACAGGACCAGTCACCCTGCGCAAGTTGAAAGAACAGCAGCGAAAAGTGGAGGATTGTAAAGCTGTATTATTGGGCAGATCTGGAAGAAATACATAACAGACACCAAGATTCAACTAATAATATACATACCTCTTGTAGTTAGACAATATTTGTTTATTCTGGTTTCTGCTTTAATTCAGGTGAGGCATTGACTAAATCTAGTCAACCAGAGAACCGGCATAATTTATGACATCATATGCTGCCCAGTCATTGGTATTGTGGTCTTGACTCAAGCACTGGCCAGGCAGGGACCAGGCAATGGCCAGTGTAGACCTCCCATAGGGGGTAATATTGAGCTCTGCCGACTATGGAAAGCTTTTACTGAACCGCTTCTTAATATGTTTTGACCGCTTCTTTTAAAATCTTATTGTGATTGATGATGATTCTTTTTCTTTTTTATGATTGTTCTGTCTGCAGCTCCAGAAACAGCTGTCTGAGCTGGATGAGGATGACTTGTGCTATGAGTTCAGGCGAGAGAGATTCA
Organism: Rana temporaria; assembly: GCF_905171775.1. Lineage (NCBI taxonomy): Eukaryota > Metazoa > Chordata > Amphibia > Anura > Ranidae > Rana > Rana temporaria. The sequence goes on along the minus strand of NC_053491.1, from coordinate 380,100,218 downwards.
CAGTCCACCGCACTCACCTCTACTTTCTGCACTATGAATACGAGCCAACACCTGACAACGCAGATGTTACACTGGTGGCCCAGCTCTCCATGGACAGGTCAGTATCATTCTCAGCTGCATAAGTATCTTAGGCCCTGTACACACGATCGAACATGTCTGCTGAAACTGGTCCGCAGACCAGTTTTAGCGGACAGATCCGACCGTGTGTACAGCCTAGCAGACAGGTTTCCAGGAGACAAAAGTTTTAAAGCATGCTTTAAAACTTATCTGCTGGAAACCCGTCCGTCCGACATGTCCGCTGGTTAGTACACCTAAAGTATTTTACTTCCTGGTTTGGTGACGTGGCGGCGTCAACGTCACCACCACGTCACCGCGCTGTCTGTCCGCGGGGATTTCGGTTTGATGGTGTGTACAGCCATCAGACCAAAATCTCCCAGCGGACATGTCCGATGAAAACGGTCTGTGGACCGTTTTCATCAGACATGTTCTATCGTGTGTACAGGGCCTTAGAGAGCTGGGAAATGAGAAGCAGCAACACACTAACTTTCCCTGTGAATGGCTGTGCAGTGGGGGGGGGGGGGAGCGTGTCAGGACGGGTCTGATCATTGGAGGAGATCAGGCTGAGTTCCCAGCACAGCCAGAAAACTGATCACAGCGGTGTACTCCCCTGCTTAGTGTGGTCAGTTAGGAAAGAAGAGGAACTAGCAGAGCCACTGGGTATTTCAAACAAGGGAAGCAATACAGAGAACAGGATACATTTTCATACAAGTACATGGTACAACAGGCACATATCAAAATTTCACATATGACATTTTGGGTTGACATATTTTTTAATCTCTCTATTTATATGTATAAATTTAAAAACATAAATCGTTTTAATCAGGTAAATTTGAAATCTTGCTTAATAATATTGTATATTCTCTTTTGGAGCCTGCAGGTGGAGCTGTAGTCTCTTTTTTGCTTTTTTCAGGCTCTCTTTTTGCTGTAGTCTGTTGTTACAGACTTCAAGAGCACAATCTGAAATGTACACAAGTTAACGACTCCAGTGATTGCTTGCTTATAAGTTCCCTACAAGATTTCAGTCAGTCAAACCACAGCCTTAAAGCAAGTGGCACCTACCATGATAGTCATTCAGCTAACCCATAGCACTCTGGGAATCTTTTATTCTCTGTTACAATCATCTTTTTGTTAATCGAAGATTACATATCAAAAAAAGCCCAATTAACGACACAGAAATAGATGTTCATTCACAGACATAACACTAATGCCTAGTACACACAATGAGAAAATTAGACAAAAAATACCGCTTTCTAAGCGATCGTATCATAATCTGATCATTAGTACACAGCTTTTGAGAGCCAATCACAACAGTTCATGCAAAAATACCCAAAGGGACAAGCACGAGAATGTTCTGGTACTATAATAGAATTAACTACAGTATTTTCTTGTAATTAGTACAGTATTTGTATGAAAAAAAACTGTGTGGCCAGGACCATGCATGCTCGGAAACAAAGAATACATTACTGTACAATACAATACATTACATCACTTCCGGAGTTGTATTCTGTCTTACAATAATTTTCTATTGGTTTTCAGTAGGAGACTAGCATGCAAAAATAAACAAAACGGACAATCATTAGTTCAATATTCTTCTGATGAGTACTAGGCATAACAATCTTTCTTTTCATAGTCTTATCTTCGCTCTCCTGTAACAGCAGCTATGCAGGGTTTCTGAATAGGACTGTGCAGTCCAGTAGACAACAGTGCATTCTGTAATCCGTATTCCACAACAGACCTGGTCATACATGGGCATTCTCTTCCTTTGCAGTACAAGTCTGTGTGAGGTTCCTTGTACTGATGGGTGTGGATCTGACCTGTAATTGCCCCTCCGGCCGACCGCACTGATTCCCTCTGCTGTTCAGGCCCCCCAGTGTGCCCAGTTCCCCTACAGGAGGACTGGTGGTCCCCCCCTATCAGCGGCCCTGCGAATATGTACCAGGGATCGTGAGGCACTGGTGAGTCCTGTATTTTTTCAATAACAGGAAGAACCCCATCCCAATAGCCACAAATAATTGGGATCGTGTGTACACGGCATAAGACAGGAAGTGCGTTAGTGGCAGGATCACCAGGTGAAAATAAAGGAAAATGAATGCAGCCACCACAACTAGGAACTGTTAAGCTTAAAGAAAAAAAATTGTTCTTCAGCTTAGATACAGTCTAACTGCAAAATATATTTAGCTTTTTTTTCTCATCTATCTTTGCAGACTTCAAATGTTGGAAGCCATCTGCAAACACTGGGAGGGCCCCATCAGCCTGGCTCTGTACCTCTCAGACGCAGAGGCCCAGCAGTTCCTCCGCTATGCACAGGGCTCCGAGGTGCTGCTCAACCGGCGAAATGTGGGCTACCATATTGTGTACAAAGAAGGACAGTTCTATCCAGTCAACCTGTTGCGGAACGTAGCCATGAAACACGTCAGCACTCCGTACATGTTCCTGTCGGACATAGACTTTCTACCAATGTACGGACTCTACGAGAGCCTCAGGTAACACAGACTAAATGCACCAACAGTAACCAAGTTAGTACTTAATAGCCAGCAGGGGATGAAGTATCTGTAAAGTATTTGTGTGCACAAACTTTCCCTTCATTTTTGGCATTCATTTTGTATGTTCTGCATTGCACAGCCCTTAGAACTCTGAAGCCTCGTACACACGACCGGTTTTCCCTGCAGGAAAACTGCCAGGAGAGCATTTGGACGGGAATCCCGGCCGTGTGTATGCTCCCTAGCAGTTTTCCCGTCAGGAAAACAGCCGTGAATCCCGACGAGAAAATAGAGAACCTGGCTCTCTATTTTCTCGTCTGGATTCCCGGCAGAGTGTTTCCTGCCGAGAAAACTGGTCGTATGTATGCTTACCTGTCCGAAGGTAAACCCACACATGCTTGAAAAGCCTTCGACGCATGCGCGGTAGCATATAAGGCTTAGTGTAGGGTGTAGTAAGATGGCGGCAACATCATTGAATGTGACGAGCGCCGACTCGTTGTAGTCGATGACCGCACCGCGTTCTTGCCATTCAAAAGAACATCTGTATGCACGGCTTAGCAAGAAAAGCTTGCCAGGAATCCCGTCAGGATTCCTGGCAATTCCCGGCCGTGTGTACAGGGCCTGACTCTTGCATCTTTAGAATGGACCAGTGCTCAGATGCTACCATACAATACTGTGAACAGTCTTCCTTATGTAGACTAAATATGCCCTGTCTCTTTGCCCTTTTACCCTGCATAAAGCCCAGGTTGCAGTTTTAGGTACGGACCCCATGCAGCCCCTTGCCCAGGTTTCAGTTCTGGGTGTGGACTCATACAGCCCTCCACTTCAGTTGCAGTTCTGGGTATGGATTTCACACAGCTCTCTGCTTAAGTTGTAGGTCTGGGTATGGACAGTCCTTTGCCCAAGTTGGAGTTCTTAGTATGGGCCTCATACAGCTCTCTGCTTAGGTTGTAGGTCTGGGTATGGACAGTCCTTTGCCCAAGTTGGAGTTCTTAGTATGGGCCTCATACAGCTCTCTGCTTAGATTGTAGGTCTGGGTATGGACAGTCCTTTGCCCAAGTTGGAGTTCTTAGTATGGGCCTCATACAGCTCTCTGCTTAGGTTGTAGGTCTGGGTATAGACAGTCCTTTGCCCAAGTTGCAGTTCTTAGTATGGGCCTCATACAGCTCTCTGATTAGGTTGCTGTTCTGGATATGGACCGCACACAGCCATCTGTCTAGTTTGCAGTTCTAGGTGTTGACCTCAGACAGCTCTTTTTTTCTGAGGGCAAGCTACAAAGCAGTCTGTGGTTGCAGCAGCTATGGCGTGGATGATTCTCTTAGCGGGAGAATTTGTTTATTTCTTGCATTTCAGTTCCTTCTTAGAAATTCAAAGAAAAAGCAGTAATGTAGAATAGCTTGCAAGAGGATGATTTGGGATGTTGTAGGCAGAAAAAAATGAGCGTAATAATGTATTAGTGAAGGATTATCCTGGAAATTGATGTTTTCCACTTGCAGTAATTTGTCTGTAAACACATATTGAAATCACAGTTAGAACAGACAAAACACATCCTCGCAATATTGTCTCGGGCCAGTCCTACGCTATTCAGCACAGTTTGTCTTTGATCTTCACCCCTTTGGGAAAATATAATTATATAACTATGTGTCTAGCACAAGAAAACGGTATGTCGATATTGTGCCTTCCGTTAACCCAGAGTGCCCACTTGTGGTATAGACTTGAACTGCGAGTCTCCGGTGAATCACAGTTTATTTTTAGTAATTTCTTCACAGTCTGTCTTTAGTCATAGTCTGTACAGGGAAGATGACGCCATACGTTCAGTCAGATTGACTTGTTTTGCCATATATTCTGATCTAAAATAATGTCTGGAATATTTTAGGTGTGTAGGGGTTATGTGGGGGGGATCGTCTCTGGCTGAAGTATGTAAACTTCCAAACAAAAATTCTGGTATTAATCTTTGTCTATGCAATTGAGGGACTTGTTTTTATACCTATTGATCCAGTCAATAAGGATCTTTCTGTACTAGGTGGACAAGACTAACAAAATCCATGCATCTGCAGTAGCTGCTGGTTTGGTCCAAACTCTGGTTTAGACTGAGGTACAGCCAAGTCTCCACCTGTAGTGGGAAGTGGAACATTTACCAATGGTATTACCACCGCTGCTAAATGTATTATTTCATTTATTACAGGTAGTTATATAGCGCCATGTATATTAAATTAAATACAGGTGCAAATATATATAATTAATAAATCATACACATAAATAATATATAGACCATTGGATGAAAAAACTCTTCTTATAATCAGTGTTTCCACACAAATCCACCACAGTGATTGTTCGTCCTCAAAAGGAGTGCACACCACCACAAGTAAAAATGCACGCTCACCTCCCAGATGAGTTAAAACTCATAAATAGGTCTCTTTACGAGTCCTTTACGATCTCCTCCTCTTAGTAATCAATGGTGGGTAATCAAGCAATCTGCAGACTGCTCCTTTCTAGTGGTAACTCAGCACACTTGCATCCAGGAAAACAAATCACCTCCCAGCTTTGCTCAAGATTCCATGAGTTCAGGACATGTAAATGATAAATACAGAAACCATAGTGTTCTCCGTATACCAATTTATTCAAAGCCCTCAAAAAAAGGTTACACTTACAAGATAAAAAAAAACTGATAAAATCACATATACAATCCTCCACAGTAGCGTCTCCGTGTACACACTCAAAGTGCCTGGCTGAACGTTACACTATCTGTGGTGCCTGGGGGGAGAGGAGGAGTCACCTAGTCGGAAACGGGAAGTCCCACTCAA